>NC_090733.1:125444782-125447282 GCF_036898095.1 Palaemon carinicauda | reverse complement strand
AGTAACTTAATTGTCTGGTCATATTTCAGTACCCATGAACTACCGTTAGATAATTATTATATTTTCCGGATTATCTATTATCTACCACCACTTAGTATATGTATATGTAGATAATCTAAAATTAAAAAAAATATACTGATCATCATTTACTTGTGACGTAAAGTGCGGAAAAAAGGTAGATGATTCTAGAATAGGGAGACTATATGTACATACCAATTATGTCGCAATTGAACCCAATATTTATGAGTTTGGAGGTCGTAAGTCAGGCGGCAAATACTTATTTGTATGACCACGTAATTCAAGTCCACCGGGTTCGCTTGGCCCGTCTCCATAATCCACATTTCTTCCTTAATTCATTTGTAAACAAGCCTGAATATTGCCTAGAAAGTCAAATCGATTAGATCCCATCATCATCAAATTTGGACGCCTTCATACTTACGTGTTTAAGCGTAGTTTTTTTTTTCACGCTAACTACAGGTAAATCTTGCAATTGCAAGGTTGCCAGCTTTTCTAAGTGAGAAAAGGCCAACTTCTAATTAACAGCAGCTTGAAAAGGCCAACTCATTAGTAAAAAAAAAAAGGGCCAAAAATATGCCTGTTTTCATGATATTGCTAAAGGCCAACCTATTTCGAAAAAGGACAAAATTTAGGTATTTGGCCTGAAAAAGGACAACCTGGCAACTCTGACACGAATACTTACCCTTAATGCATTCGTTATGTGTTTGCAGTCTCTTGCTGTGATTGCTCTTTGGCAGTAATTCATCCTCGTTTTATGGCCATTTGAATATTTGAGGTGATTTAGGCAAACATGTTGTAATGTTCATTTCTCCATTGCGTTGTTGGCGAGTCCTAATGCAATTTCTGGTGGTTTTATTTCAGTCGGTGAAAATGCCAATTGCTGGTTATGTACCGAGTGCATTAAAGTAACCTTGGTTTCTGAATAACAGTTGAAGAATCTCTCTCTCTCTCTCTCTCTCTCTCTCTCTCTCTCTCTCTCTCTGTACTTTATATGTTCATTTTCTGCCTTTGTACTAAGGGCATTAAAGTAACCATGGTTTCTGAATAACAGTTGAAGAATATCTCTCTCTCTCTCTCTCTCTCTCTCTCTCTCTCTCTCTCTCTCTCTCTCTGTACTTTATATGTTCATTTTCTGCCTTTGTACTAAGGGCATTAAAGTAACCATGGTTTTTAAATAACAGTTGAAGAACTACTCTCTCTCTCTCTCTCTCTCTGCTTTATATGTTCATTTCCTGCCTTTGTACTAAGGGCATTAAAGTAACCATGGTTTCTAAATAACAGTTGAAGAATCTCTCTCTCTCTCTCTCTCTCTCTCTCTCTCTCTCTGCTTTATATGTTCATTTTCTGCCTTTGTACTAAGGGCATTAAAGTAACCATGGTTTCTGAATAACAGTTGAAGAATCTCTCTCTCTCTCTCTCTCTCTCTCTCTCTCTCTGCTTTATATGTTCATTTTCTGGCTTTGTACTAGGGCATTAAAGTAACCATGGTTTCTGAATAACAGTTAAAGAATCTCTCTCTCTTTTTTTTTTTCTCTCTCTCTCTCTCTCTCTCTCTCTCTCTCTCTGCTGTTGCATGTTCAAGTAGTGTACCCATAATGCCATAAATGACAGTAATATAAGCAAATGTCAAGACAGTGATTAAGGCCTTAAATCTTATTACCCTCTCTGTAGTTGGATTAATTTAACATTGTTTTGAATTCCTATTTAGAGGCCAATATATGAAGAGGTTGATCCGAGTTGGATGACGGCCCCGGGCTGGATGATGGCCCCAGGCTGGATAACGGTCCCGGGCTGGATGACGGCCCCTGACTGAATAACGGCCCCGGGCGGGATGACGGGCCCGGGCTAGATGACGGCCCCGAGCTGGATGACGGCCGCTGGCTGGATGACGGCCCCGGGTTGGATGACGGCCCGGGCTGGATGACGGACCCGGGATGGGTGATAGCCACGGGCTGGATGACGGTTCCGGGCTGGATAATGGCCCCAGGCTCGATAATGGCCTCTGGCTGGATGACGGTTCCGGGCTGGATAATGGCCCCAGGCTGGATAATGGGGCTCCGGGCTGGATGACGGCTCCCGGCTGGATAATGCCCTTGGCTGGATTGACGGTTCCAGGCTGGATAATGGCCCCAGGCTCGATAATGGGGCCCTGGCCTGAATGAGGGTTCCGGGCTGGATAATGGCCCCAGGATTGATAATGGGGCCCCGGGCTGGATAATGGCCCCAGGCTTGATAATAGGGCCCCGGGCTGGATAATGGCCCTGGGCTAGATGACGGATCCGGGATGGATGACAGCCACGGGCTGGATGACGGCCCCTGGCTGGATGACGGCCCTGGGCTGGATGACGGTTCTAGGCTCGATAATGGGCCCTGGCTGGATGATGGACCTGGGCTGGATGACGGTTTGGTGCTGGATAATGGCTCCAGGCTGGATGATATCCCCGGGCTGGATGATGGTTTCCGGCTGGATAATGGCCCTTGG
>NC_090733.1:125422282-125432282 GCF_036898095.1 Palaemon carinicauda | reverse complement strand
TAGCATGTGCTATGTGGCCATTACCTTAAATGCTGCTGATTTTTACCTTAGATTACCTTAAATCTTTTTCCAATTTCCTTAAATTTTAAGCTAGTAAAACCGAAATTACTTTAGAATTACCTTGAAACCATGAACAACAACCAGGGTTTAAACTAGAGTCTTGCATGTGCTATGTGGCCATTACCTTAAATGCTGCTGATTTTTACCTTAGATTACCTTGAATCTTTTTCCAATTTCCTTAAATTTTAAGCTAGTAAAACCGAAATTACTTTAGAATTACTTGAAACCATGAAAAACAACGAGGGTTTAAACTCTAGAGACTTGCATGTGCTATGTGGCAATTGCCTTAAATGCTGCTGATTTTTACCTTAGATTACCTTAAATCTTTTTCCAATTTCCTTAAATTTTAAGCCAGTAAAACCAAAATTACCTTAGAAAAAAGAATAGCTCTGAATAATATATATATATATATATATATATGTATATATACATATATATATATATATATATATGTATATGTATATATATATATATATATATATACCTTATTACCTTAAAACCATTAAAATTACCTCAAACTAAGGTAATTAGGATAAGATAATTCTAACCAATCAGATTGCAGAAAATTTGCCGAGCTAAAAGGACACCGCTGCCAGTCGGTGCAAATGCGCCTCATTAAAAAGAATTGAGTATAAGTTTGTTTTCGCCTCATATTTTGGAAGTGTTTAACCTTTCCGCTATTTGTATTTGTTCTTAATTTATTTATTAATTAATTTTCTATAATTTTTACTCACTAGTTAAAATCTAAACATGACTGTTACAGTGTTGTGTTCTCAGAAATCACCGATTGCTTACGGAAATTCCTAATGATGAAAAATTATTACTATTAATTTATTTTCTTTTATTAGGAAATATACATTTACAAGTTCGTACGATTTATATTATATATACATTATGATATATTTACATGAATAAAATATTTATACTTAACATATAATGTATTCACGAACACACACTTGTATATCTATATTTAGGTACACAATTTTCAGTGTATATATTGATGAAAATAAACCCACAATTTATGAAAAATACGATTAATTACTAGCTTTTGAAGGGACTATCTCCATTCTTCCTCAGAAAACAAAATAGTGGAGGAAGGGAGATGGTCCCTGCGAAAGGTCAAAATAAATAGCATTTTTCATAAATTGGGAGTTTATTTTGTTTATTTTATATACACGGGAAATTTTTTATTTTGATGTATATATACAAGTGAGTGTGTTCGTTCATGCGTGTAATGTATATACTGCAAATACTGTAGTATCATATTCAATTTGAAACAAAATGGACACTTAAATGGTGTCCCCAGATAGTGTTGTCTGAATGTGCTTATGAATTCTTAATAGAATATGCTACTACAGTATTTACAATATATACATTGCACTCATGAACGAACATACTCACTTGTATATATACAATAAGATACTCAATTTTCCTAGATATTGTACCTGGGAAAAAAATGTACACTTTTATGATCTCCCCAGACAGTATTGTCTGAATGTGCTTATGGATTCTTAATATAATATGATACTACATTATTTTCAGTATATACATTACGCGCATGAACGAACACACCACACTTGTATATATACATTAAAATACACGATTTTCCGTGTATATATAATGAACAAAATAAACCCACAATGTAAAAAAAATCCACAATAATAGGCGATTCGTACATATACACCGAAGGGTCGTCAAGGTGTTCTGAACACCCATTATTATCCCTGTCATTATAAAAGTAGTTTTTGTACTTACCTGTTATTGCCCCCACCAATAATTTCTGATATTACCCCAATACTATTTTTTAAGTTAGATTAGGTTAGGTTAGGTTATTTAATCTGTAGGTGGATAAAATTCAAACCTAGCCTAACCTAACCTAACCTAAAAAATAGGCTTGATATTACATCGGAAATTAGTGGTGGGGCAATTACAGGAAAGTACCGTAGTTTTATTAGCATTCTTAACTTTTATTATTACTTCTTTTCCATACTTCCATGACTGGATATCTCCAGTTTCTTTCGCTTGCCAATTGTAAAGCACACGCCTTGTCTGAGAGTAACGGCGCATTCCATTACCAATTTTCCATAATTTTTTTATTTTGATTTTCCTTTACGAAGGGGTCTTACTGCCAGAGAGACTTCTGGGTCCATCAGGCAGTACAACAGTGCTGACCTGCATCAGGTGATGCCGATTTTGGGGAGGGGTTGGGGGATCTTTCCAATTTTCCATAAATTTTTTATTTTGATTTTTCTTTACGAAGAGGTCTTACTGCCAGAGAGACTTCTGGGTCCATCAGGCAGTACACAGTGCTGACCTGCATCAGGTGATGCCGATTTTGGGGAGGGGTTGGGGGATCTTTCCAATTTTCCATAAATTTTTTTATTTTGATTTTTCTTTACGAAGAGGTCTTACTGCCAGAGAGACTTCTGGGTCCATCAGGCAGTACACAGTGCTGACCTGCATCAGGTGATGCCGATTTTGGGGAGGGGTTGGGGGATCTTTCCATTTTTCCATAAATTTTTTATTTTGATTTTTCTTTACGAAGAGGTCTTACTGCCAGAGAGACTTCTGGGTCCATCAGGCAGTACACAGTGCTGACCTGCATCAGGTGATGCCGATTTTGGGGAGGGGTTGGGGGATCTTTCCAATTTTCCATAAATTTTTTATTTTGATTTTTCTTTACGAAGAGGTCTTACTGCCAGAGAGACTTCTGGGTCCATCAGGCAGTACACAGTGCTGACCTGCATCAGGTGATGCCGATTTTGGGGAGGGGTTGGGGGATCTTTCCAATTTTCCATAAATTTTTTATTTTGATTTTTCTTTACGAAGAGGTCTTACTGCCAGAGAGACTTCTGGGTCCATCAGGCAGTACACAGTGCTGACCTGCATCAGGTGATGCCGATTTTGGGGAGGGGTTGGGGGGATCTTTTACAGTCGGTCCACGATTACCTCTGAAAGCCTTTTCGGGTATTTGTGGATATACTTGC
Source organism: Palaemon carinicauda (assembly GCF_036898095.1). Taxonomy (NCBI): domain Eukaryota; kingdom Metazoa; phylum Arthropoda; class Malacostraca; order Decapoda; family Palaemonidae; genus Palaemon; species Palaemon carinicauda. Next base: position 125,429,235 of record NC_090733.1, on the reverse strand, counting down.
AGGTGCACGCCTGGCTGAGAATAACATGAGAGGGAAAGTCACATGATTTCACCTGGGAAGGTTATTCCAAAAGCTGTCTCTGTCTGTCCACGGAGAGAGAGAGAGAGAGAGAGAGAGAGAGAGAGAGAGAGAGAGATGCGTTATGGTTTAAATCTTTCAAGTGTGATTAACTTTCTCGTTGCACTTTTTTAAGAGAGAGAGAGAGAGAGAGAGAGAGAGAGAGAGAGGCCAGGGGTTTGAATCCTTCAAGTCTGACTAACTCACGTTTACACCTTTTTGAGAGAGAGAGAGAGAGAGAGAGAGAGAGAGAGATGCGTTTTGATTTAAATCTTTCAAGTGTGACTTACTCTCTCGTTGCACCTTTTTTTTAAGAGAGAGAGAGAGAGAGAGAGAGAGAGAGAGAGAGAGAGAGAGAGGCCATGGTTTGAATCCTTCAAGTCATACTAACTTTCACATTTGCACCTTTTTAATAGAGAGAGAGAGAGAGAGAGAGAGAGAGAGAGAGAGGCCATGATTTGAATCCTTCAAGTCTGACTAACTCACGTTTACAACCTTTTTGAAAGAGAGAGAGAGAGAGAGAGAGAGAGAGAGAGAGAGGCCATGATTTGAATCCTTCAAGTCTGACTAACTCACGTTTACACCTTTTTGAGAGAGAGAGAGAGGGAGAGAGAGAGAGAGAGAGAGAGAGAGATTGTGTTTGGTAGGCCATGGTTTGAATCCTTCAAGTCTTGACTAACTTTCCCCATGAACATTTTTTTCTTTTCTTTTTTTCCTTCTATCCTTTTTTTGTATCCAAATCTGGCCAATCAGTTTTTATTGCCAACAGGAGCCAAGTTGTACAACTGTTAAATGAGTTTCTTTTTTTCTTTCTTTCTTTCTTTCTTTCATCGTAGTATAGTACGATGCTTGTATTTCGTTGTCATGAATAACTGGGTGTTGCAGATCAACATGCAAATATCTTGAATTTTTATCTGGGCTCTTTTTTTTTTTTTTTTTTTTTTTTTTTTTTTTTTTTTTTTTTTTTTCTTCTACTATACTCCTCAGCGTAAATTTACTCCGCGCGCCATGCATTTCGAATATCGAGTGGCAGACGTGGAAAATAAACAATACTACAAATAAGAATTTGAAAAAAAAGAAAAAAGAAAAAAATACGAGATGCAAATTTTGACTTTTCGTTTCGCATTTCTGTTTAACCCCCACGAAAGAGGAACCTCGAATACTAAAGGTTAACTAGCATTTGCAAAAACTGCAAATAAAAATATATATACGTAATTAGAATATTTATGGATGGGCTATAATTGTTACCTATAAATCAAAGGTGGGCAGATTATACTATTCCATAACGTATAAATGCAAATGCATCGAGCGCTTTAGTGGGCATCGCCGTACTAGTGAATGAAATTGAATGAAATTGAATGCACATTTTTGTCACTGGGTTTGGATAAAAGACTGCTTTGTATATGCAACTGCGTGTGCATTTTCTCTGCATTTTGTGCACGCTGTTATTCCGTGCATTGTTTTGTGTGTATTTGCATCGCATAGTCGGTTAGTTTCCGTTTATTTCCTTTTTTAATCTCTGCCGCTTTTCTATTTTGTTCCTCCTCCCCCCCCCCTTTTTGGCCGTGTTCATTTATCCAATATCATATTCATTATTGAACTAAACTTTATTTCATTGTGCGCAGCATGTGAACTGGCCACCTGGCCGGCTATAGGCGGAGCCACTGGTTTCATGCTAGCTTGACTAATCTCCTGGCCATTCATTCTTCTTTTGTCCACCATGAAAGGAATACTGCCATTAGTGTCTCTTGATTTGTAGGGACGGTATTAAAGATGTAGATTTGGGAATTTTTAGCCCAGAGCGCCTCTCTCTCTCTCTCTCTCTCTCTCCTCTCTCTCTCTCTCAGGTAAGGCTCTAACTCAATATGTGTAATCTCAACATATTACTTTTTTTTTCTTTTTTTTTTTACAATACTCTCAATCTTGATTGCTAACGCATTATTAAACTAGAGGAGCACTCAGTAGAGCGAAGACTTCCGCCGCGACAGCTTATTTTTCAACCTTTTACTTGACCTTGACCTTTGACCTTAACATATAATTGGCGTGCATTTTTTATACACTCAAATATGAACCACGTTTGTAGTCTCTGCGACAACGATGTCCAAACTTATGATCGATTACGTGAGTCGGACATTTTGTTTGACCTTTGACCTTTGACCTTGACCTTCCAAGATTTGACCATTTTCATCTATTTACATAGCAGTTGAGCCCTGCCATTTTTATTACTATACGATTAAAATTGTGTCCAGGAAGCTGTTCACATACTAACACACACACAAACCCCCGTGGTAAAACACAACCTCCTTCCAACTTCGTTGGCGGAGGTAATTATTTATGAATATCTGACTTGTGATTGATATTTATTCAATCTCTGAAAGTAATATCGAATTCACAACTAATATTGTATGACAAAATTGTACTGAAAGGCCTTTATTTCAGTCGGAATTCCACGACAGTTGACCAAGTACCAGGGACATAATTCGATGTTTACGTCAACAAGGTGTTTTGATTCTCGACAGCATTTACCCTTATCACTTGTCGCTCGACCCTTCATTAGAGTCGGTACTTATTTCTGGTGCTGGGAAATCTTTTAATTTTTCCTCTTTTTATGCGTCCCTGTTGAAATCTCTCTCTCTCTCTCTCTCTCTCTCTCTCTGATACCTAGGCCTTATTTCTCTCTCTCTCTCTCTGATACCTAGGCCTTATTTCTCTCTCTCTCTCTCTGATACCTAGGCCTTATTTCTCTCTCTCTCTCTCTCTCTCTCTGGCAAGTGTTCAGCTACCTAGGCCTTATTTCTCTCTCTCTCTCTCTCTCTCTCTCTCTCTCTCTCTGTGGCGAGTGTTCAGCTACCTAGGCCTTATTTTCTCTCTCTCTCTCTCTCTCTCTCTCTCTCTCTGACGAGTGTTCAGCTACCTAGGCCTTATTTTATTTTTTCTCTCTCTCTCTCTCTCTCTCTCTCTCTCTGGCAAGTGTTCAGCTACCTAGGCCTTATTTTCTCTCTCTCTCTCTCTCTCTCTCTCTCTGGCGTGTTCAACTACCTAGAGGCCCTTTCTCTCTCTCTCTCTCTCTCTCTCTCTCTCTCAACTACCTAGAGCCCCTTATTTTCTCTCTCTCTCTCAACTACCTAGAGCCCCTATTCTCTCTCTCTCTCTCTCTCTCTCTCTCTCTCTCTCCGTGTGTGTGTGTGTGTGTGACATGCGTTCAACTCCCTAGAGCGCCTTACTCTCTCTCTCTCTCTCTCTCTCTCTCTCTGTGTCTGTCCCACTCTCCATAATCATCTCAATTGGCTAAAAGCTCCATTAATAAACACATACATATCGGCAGGGTTGGTACCCCTCAGGCGGAAGTTGCCTTGTCACCGTTTATTAAATTGTAATTATCATCATTACCTATCGTGCATGCACTTGCCCCATTGAATATTCCATGCATTTAAGATTAATTGTCGGGTTAGACACCCCTTCTCTCTCTCTCTCCTCTCTCTCTCTCTCTCTCTCTCTCTCTCGTTGTAATTTCGAGAGGCTTATTTGAGATAGGCAAAGAGATATATGTAGATGTCAGAGCAAAGGCTGTTTCTCGGAGAGAGAGAGAGAGAGAGAGAGAGAGAGAGAGAGAGAGAGAGAGTAGAAAATGTAATCTCTGGTACGGGAATATAGTTCACTTGAACGTCAACGAATCACTCTGGCAAGGATTTGCAGTTGTGTCATGGCGCTGATGTCAACATGGTCATATACTATTTTGAACTCTTCATTATTATTATTATTATTATTATTATTATTATTTGTTAAGCTACAACAAAGTTAAAAAGCAGGATGCTAGAAGACCAAGGGCTCCAACAGGGAAAATAGCCAGTGAGGAAAGGAAAATAAGGAAACACTATAAATGTTTAAGAATAATAACAACATTAAATTTATTTTTATTTTTTTTTTTCATCTTTTTCCTTCTTTTTTTTTTATTAAGTTTTGATTACTCTTCATATAAATTCGTACTTTATATGAATCTTTGAGGTGATATGAATTCTATTCACTTATCTTTTACTGCTTAAGTAACTTTTGATTTAAAGGTTTAAAGGCCGATCATGAATGGCAGAGGCAAGGGACATTGTAAATGCCCCAGCTAGCAAGACAGTGCCCTAGAGACTGACCATATTTTTACATACGATCAGCGCCCAAGTTAGGACCATGAAGTGCTAGGCTTTGGCTGTTGAAGACTCAGTAGGTAAATATATAGGCTCCCTCAAAAGACCACATCCTTAGCTCACTAGGATGGTGAGTTTGCAGACACGACAAGAAACAATCTATTTTGAGATGTACTCGAATCCCAGTCTGACAATCATCAGGTAGGGGCGTTCTCAATAGGAGGGAATTGGAATATTTGGCGTTTAAAACTATTGGTTATTTTTTAGCAATTCCAGAGTATGTCACAATGAATTAACTAATGATTAAAAATGATTAGAGTTAGAAGAGTCAAAAATTAGAGAAACTATGAAAATAGACAATTCTGTTAGTAGAAATGTAGATAATAAGCGTGCTGACAGACATATTAAATATCTTATTCATTTACAGGTATCCTAAACTAGTGTCCTTTAAGTCTCCATGAAAATAAACGTTTCTTGACATAAACCATATATATATATACTGTATATATATTATATATATATACATGTATATATATGTGTATATATATATAAATATATATATATATATATATATATATATAAATATATATATATATAAATATATATATATATATATATATATAAATATATATATATATATATATATATAAACTGCCATTTTTTCGGGATCTCATTCCCTTGCGTCTTCTCCACTCTTCATTCAAAAGCATTCTCTGGGTTAATTTGAAATATAAAGAAATAGATGTTAGAACCATATATGCATGGAGTGTATTATTTCTCCCATGTGTGGAAACTTATGGGACACCCTGTACTGTTTATTTTCTGAAGGAGCTTTGGTATTTATTCATAATTATGCACAAGTTTTGTTGCCGTTTTTAACGGACAATCAGTAAAAACGAGTGAAACTGTATTTGATTGTCTACTGAGTAACTTATGAATTTAATGAGATATTGTAGGAGAGGGTTGAGGTGTCCTGAGAAAATTTAATGAATTTGATAAACAATTGTTATTGGTATTCATGAATGGGTGCATATTATTATTATTATTATTATTATTATTATTACAACAAGGTAAGCTGCAACCCTAGTTGGAAAAGCAACATGCTATAAGCCCTAGGGCTCCAACAGGGAAAAATAGCCCTGTGAGGAAAGGAAACAAGGAAATAAATAAACTGCAAGAGAAGTAATAAACAAAATAAAATCTTTTAAGAAGAGTAACACCGTTAAATTAGATCGTTTCTTATATAAACTATAAAATCAAGAGGAAGGGGAAATAAGATAGTATAGTGTGCCCGAGAGTACCCTCAAGCAAGAGAACTCTAATCCAAGACAGTGGAAGACCATGGTGCTGAGGCTGTGGCACTACCCAAGACTAGAGAACAATGGTTTGATTTTGGAGTGTCCTTCCAGAAGAGCTGCTTACCAGGGCGAAAGAGTTACCCTGGCCGGTAAGTCAAGTATTTGAAGATGGATCTTATAATGTGATGGCGGATGTTTTACAAAGACAAGTAGAACGGAATGACAAGAGGAAAAAGGGAAATTATTTATCAAGGCAGATAATAGTTCCCATAAACGCAAGGATTGTGGTGACCTAATTGGTAACGCCCTTGCCCTTCGAGTCCCGCTCTTGCTCGTTAGTTTCTCTGGTCGGTGCAACCCCACCATCCTTGTGAGCTAAGGATGGGGCTTTGAGAGAGCCTATAGATTTATCTGCTGAGTCATTAGCAGCCTTTGTCTGGCTCTCCCTGGTCCTAGCTTTTCTGGAGAGGGGTCTTTGCGCTGATCATATGTATATATGGTCACTCTATGGTATTGTACTACTTGATAGGGCAATGTCACTGTTCCTTGCCTCTGCCATTCATGAGCGCGCCTTTAAACCTTTAAAGAGTGTACTACTGAGAGAAATTATAGCATTTCGGGCTATCTATTCTGCCACCAAAGACCCAATTTCCAGAGATGACTCTTCAATGCCAGCTGAATTAACAGACCTCAAAAACTTGTTACATTGCAGAAAAAAATCTGTCCTTTTTTTTCTATTTTTTTTACGTGGGCCATTCATATTCTATCTTTTTAATGTGAAGTTCACGCTAATTCGTTTTTGACTGAGTCTAGTATTTATTTTACAAAAGCTTTTACCTAACCACGTCATTCTCTCTCTCTCTCTCTCTCTCTCTCTCTCTCTCTCTCTCTCATTGACATGCGTTCAACTACCTGGAGCTCCTTATTCTCTCGCTCTCTCTGGCATGCGTTCAATTACCTAGAGCGCCTTATTATCTCTCTCTCTCTCTCTCTCTCTCTCTCTCTCTCTCTCCGTTCTTACTTCATTTCCAATCTCCTTCTCTCTCTTTATTGTCTTTTCAAAAAGGATCGTGGTCACCGTGTAAAAAAAACCGTATAAATCTAGCCATAATGACGCGCCCCGTATGCAGCATATGTTGATAGTGACACATGCTAAAATGAGAGCATGCGAGTATCGGCTATATCTTGACAAACGGAACTAAAAAACCGGATGTTCGACCGCAAAAGGGAAGGATTGTTTATTATGAAACTCTAACAAAGAATGGCATTCACTTTTTTAATAGCGGTGTTGCAAAAGAATTGAAAGGAGTTTCGCGATGGAACTATTTATTTGACTTGCATTTCGAATGCCTTGTCTTATCCATTGACTTTTTTTTTTTTTTTTTTTTTTTTTTTTTTTTTTTTTTTTTTTGTAACAAATATGTTAATGGAAGCATGTTATACCTGTCATCAATATCTAAAA
>NC_090733.1:125403774-125421782 GCF_036898095.1 Palaemon carinicauda | reverse complement strand
TTCGTGTAATTGCTCTCTCTCTCTCTCTCTCTCTCTCTCTCTCTCTCTCGTTTAAAAAGGTATTTCAAAGAAGAAATATATCTCCTAGGCGAGATGACCTTTATTTTGTGTAATCTCTCTCTCTCTCTCTCTCTCTCTCTCTCTCTCTCTCTCTGTTTAAAAAGGTATTTCAAAGAAGAAATATATCTCCTAGGCGAGATGACCATTTATTTTGTGTAATCTTCTCTCTCTCTCTCTCTCTCTCTCTCTCTCTCTCTCTCTGTTTAAAAAGGTATTTCAAATAAGAAATATATCTCCTAGGCGAGATGACTTTATTTTGTGTAATCTCTCTCTCTCTCTCTCTCTCTCTCTCTCTCTCTCTCTCTCTGTTTAAAAAGGTATTTCAAATAAGAAATATATCTCCTAGGCGAGATGACCTTTATTTTGTGTAATATCTCTCTCTCTCTCTCTCTCTCTCTCTCTCTCTCTCCTCTCTGTAAAAAGGTATTTCAAATAAGAAATATATCTCCTAGGCGAGATGACCATTTATTTTGTGTAATTCTCTCTCTCTCTCTCTCTCTCTCTCTCTCTCTCTGTTTAAAAAGGTATTTCAAATAAGAAATATATCTCCTAGGCGAGATGACTTTATTTTGTGTAATCTCTCTCTCTCTCTCTCTCTCTCTCTCTCTCTCTCTCTGTTTAAAAAGGTATTTCAAATAAGAAATATATCTCCTAGGCGAGATGACCTTTATTTTGTGTAATATCTCTCTCTCTCTCTCTCTCTCTCTCTCTCTCTCTCTCTCTCTGTAAAAGGGTACTTCAAAGAGGAGATATATATCCTAGGAGGAATGACCATTATTTCGTGTAATTGCTCTCTCTCTCTCTCTCTCTCTCTCTCTCTCTCGCTCTGTAAAAGGGTACTTCAAAGAGGAGATATATATCCTAGGGAGGAATGACCATTATTTCTTGTAATCGCTCTCTCTCTCTCTCTCTCTCTCTCTCTCTCTCTGTTTAAAAAGGTATTTCAAATAAGAAATATATCTCCTAGGCGAGATGACCTTTATTTTGTGTAATCTCTCTCTCTCTCTCTCTCTCTCTCTCTCTCTCTCTCGAAACGATTAAATCTTTTGATGTGAATAGCTTTGAAAAAGGGGTAACAACATCCGAATTGTGTACTTCATTACGTCAGTTGTTAAAAGCTTCATGCTGCTCAAATTTGTTTGCCCCCCTCTCGTAGGTTACCGTTTATGCAATCGAGCGTAAGGGTACTTACCTTGATTCTAATAATTACTTTTTTTCGGCGTGAGGTACCCTGTCAGGTATCATTGGTCAGATACTTGACTGACCGTGGGATTTTACACACGTTACGCTGGTGTGTACTTGTCGCCTGCATGTGAGGATTTAATTCCATTTCATGTTTTGAGTCTTTGATTTTAGTACAAATGATTAGTACTTATGATAATGCCAGTATTTGTTTGACCTCTTTTTATGATAATGCCAGTATTTGTTTGACTTATTTATATGATAATGCCAGTATTTGTTTGTCTTATTTATATGATAATGCCAGTGTTTGTATGACTTCTTTTTATAATAATGACAGTGTTTCTGTGACTTCTTTATATGATAATGCCAGTATTTGTTTGACTTCTTTATATGATAATGCCAGTGTTTGTATGACTTCTTTATATGATAATGCCAGTATTTGTTTGACTTCTTTATATGATAATGCCAGTATTTGTATAACTTCTTTACATGATAATGCCAGTGTTGTATGACTTCTTTATATGATAATGCCAGTATTTGTTTGACTTCTTTATATGATAATGCCAGTATTTGTATGACTTCTTTACATGATAATGCCAGTGTTGTATGACTTCTTTACATGATAATGCCAGTGTTTGTATGACTTCTTTACATGATAATGCCAGTGTTTGTATGACTTCTTTATATGATAATGCCAGTGTTTGTTTGACTTCTTTTTATAATAAGGACAGTGTTTCTATGAATTCTTTATACGATAATGCCAGTATTTGTTTGACTTCTTTATATGATAATACCAGTGTTTGTGTGATTTCTCTATACGATAATGCCAGTGTTTGTGTGACTTCTTTATATGATAATTCTAGTATTGGTGTGAGTTATATGATAATGACAACATTTGTGTGACCTCTTTATATGATAATACCAGTATTTGAGTGACTTATATGGTAATGCCAGTATTTGTGTGACTTCTTTATATGGTAATGCCAGTATTGGTGTGACTTCTTGATATGATAATGCCAGTGTTTTTATGACTTCTTTAAATGATAATGCTATTATTTGTGAGACATCCTCGTGTGTTTATGCCAGTATTTTGTGTGATTTCTTTATATGATAATGCCAGTGTTTGTATGACTTCTTTATATGATAATGCCAGTGTTTCTGTGAATTCTTTATATGATAATGGTATTATTTGTGTGACATCTTTGTGTTTATGCCAGTATTTTTGTGACTTCTTTATATGATAATGCCAGTATTTGTGTGACCTTTTTATATGATAATGCCAGTGTTTGTGTGACTTCTTTATATGATAATGCTATTATTTGTGTGTCATCTTATGTGTTTATGCCAGTACTTGTGTGACTTCTTTATATGATAATGCCAGTATTTGTGTGACCTTTTTATATGATAATGCCAGTGTTTGTCGACATCTTTATATGGTAATGCCGGTATTTGTGTGACTTCTTTGTATGGTACTACCAGTATTTGTGTGACTTCTTTATATAATAATATATACCAGTGTTTGTGTGACTTCTTTATATGATAATGCTATTGTTTGTGTGACTTCTTTATATGATAATGCCAGTGTTTGTTAGGCTTCGTTATATGATAATGCCGGTATTTGTGTAACTTCTTTATATGTTTGTTGGAGCCACATTCTCAGTAGTCAGACGTGCTTGTAATTAGAAAGGACAGCATTAACTGTTAAAAAAAAGATGTGTTTTATTTTAATTGTATCCATAGAATGTGTAGATAAGAGAGTGACTGGTTTAGTGAAAAAGAAAGTTTAAGAAATTCTTTTATTGACCATGTCCATTTTTAATAATCACATCGAGGAAGGGTGGCAGTTTTCTGAAAGGGTTTGCAAAAGAGAAAAAAGTTGGAGTCCAGATGTAAGCTAAGATTATGAGAGGAAATGGAACCCAGGAAGATTGAGTATTGGATATTAATATGGATGGTGAAATTATGCAAAGAGAATAGGTAAGTCATAAAAGGATGGAAATAAGGAAGGTAGTTGGGTTCGGGCCAAAGATTATGAGGAGACTTGGAGAGTATGAGTAACGATGGGTGGTATGATTGAAGGGGCTGTTGAGCAAGTTCTCGTATCAATGAGGTGAAATGTGGATGTTAGATAAAGAAGGTTGGAATGAATGAAATGGTTGTTTAGTAAGCTCTATCAAGGAAGTGAAATGTGGATGTGAGATAATGAAGGTTGGAAGGGATGGATAGGTTGTTGAGCAAGCTCTATCAAGGAAGTGAAATGTGGATGTCAGATAACGAAGGTTGGAATGAATGAAGAGGCTGTCGAGCAAATTTTTTTTATCAAGGAAGTAAATTGCGGATGTAAGATATGGATGAAAGAAAAAATTGTTGAGGCGGTTGAGATTGATTGCATTTATAATATGATAGCTTTATACAAAAATTTAAAGGGATAGAAATGGGGAGATATGAAGTCTAAACATTCAAGTTTAAGAGTAAGGATCCCTCATGAGTTTCATATGGCTTCCACTAGTGAAAAGAATGGAGAACCATAGGTTGTAGGAAAGAGTATATCATTCCGGAAGTGTTAATAGAAGAGACGAAGGCCCGAAAGTGCTTAACAGATAAAAGAAGAACTGGAAGTGAAGTACCTTGAGATAGACTGCGTGAAAGTTATAAGTGAATGGCACGTTATGTTTTGGGGGTTAATGTTATGATCATGACCCATCCCCACTTAATGTGTGAATGGGACAAGTAACTGCTCTTGATTTTCCCCTATATACTTCCATTATTATATATTTCTTTAATTAACGTATTTGCTTCCATTCTTTATACATTACCAATCAATCTAAAAACATTCAGATCCATCTGTAACGCACGTTTATTTCATACATGCTCATACACTATAATCCTATTGTTTTCTCATCTCTTTCTCTCTCGCAAGGATAATAGAAAAAAACCCTGTATGTTTCGCATTGTTGGAATGTTGTGCCATTTTTGTTCTCAACTGTTCGTATATAAGGTCGTTAACTTGTTGAATGAAGTTCAGTTACATTCATCTCTCCTTTCTGTTAGTGCTTATCAAGTACCTTGCAACATTGGTGACCTCAGAGGGACCAATGTCGCAAGATAGCATGGGACATACACACCCCTCACATACAAACACGCATTTATGTATATATATATATATATATATATATATATATATATATATATATATATATATATATATATATATATATATATATATGTATATATAATATATATATATATATGTATATATATATATATATATATATATATATATATATATATATATATATATATATATCCTGATGCTTCAATAATATTTTGTCTTTGACGAGAGGACAACGTATAGAGCCTCACTGATAATCTGTGACCTTGATAAGAAGACAATGTATAAAGCTTCACTGATATTCTTTGTCGTTGATGAGAACACAGCGTATAGAGCTTCACTGATACTCCATTTCCTTGATAAGAAGAGAGCGTATAGAGCTTCACTGATACTCCATTTCCTTGATAAGAAGAGAGCGTATAGAGCTTCACTGATACTCCATTTCCTTGATAAGAAGACAATGTATAAAGCTTCACTAGTATTCTGTGTCGTTGATGAGAAGAAAGCATATGAAGCTATAAAGCTTCACTGATACTCTGTTTCCTTGATAAGAACACAGCGTATAAAGCTTCACTGATACGCTGTGTTCTTGCTAAGAAGACAAGGTATAAAGCTTCACTGGTACTGTGTGTCGTTTATAAGAAGACTATGTATAAAGCTTCACTGATATTCTATGTCTTTGATAAGAAGACTATGTATAAAGCTTTACTGATATTCTCTGTCTTTGATGAAAAGACAATGTATAAAGCTTCTCTGATATTCTGTGTCTTTGATAAGAAGACTATGTATAAAGCTTTACTGATATTCTCTGTTTTTGATGAAAAGACAATGTATAAAGCTTCGCTGATATTCTGTGTCTTTGATAAGAAGACTATGTATAAAGCTTTACTGATATTCTCTCTCTTTGATGAAAAGACCATGTATAAAGCTTCACTGATATTCTCTGTCTTTGATGAAAAGACAATGTATAAAGCATCTCTGATATTCTGTGTCTTTGATAAAAAGACTATGTATAAAGCTTCACTGATATTCTATGTCTTTGATAAGAAGACTATGTATAAAGCTTTACTGATATTCTCTGTCTTTGATGAAAAGACAATGCATAAAGCTTTATTGATATTCTCTGTCTTTGATAAGAAGACTATGTATAAAGCTTCACTGATATTCTATGTCTTTGATAAGAAGACTATGTATAAAGCTTTACTGATATTCTCTGTCTTTGATGAAAAGACAATGTATAAAGCTTCACTGATTTTCTCTGTCTTTGATGAAAAGACAATGTATAAAGCATCTCTGATATTCTGTGTCTTTGATAAAAAGACTATGTATAAAGCTTCACTGATATTCTATGTCTTTGATAAGAAGACTATGTATAAAGCTTTACTGATATTCTCTGTCTTTGATGAAAAGACAATGTATAAAGCTTCACTGATTTTCTCTGTCTTTGATGAAAAGACAATGTATGAAGAAGCTTCACTGATATTCTCTGTCTTTGATGAAAAGACAATGTATAAAGAAGCTTCACTGATATTCTCTGTCTTTGATGAAAAGACAATGTATAAAGAAGCTTCACTGATATTCTTTGTCTTTGATGAAAAGACAATGTATAAAGCTTCACTGATATTCTGTGTCTTTGATGAGAAGACAACCAAGAACGAGATAATCAAGTGTGGATGTTTGTGGTCGCCATTCCTCCATGACATAATTCCAGGAAAGAAAAAGAATATCGACAGTGTTGCTCTTAAGCAACTTTATTCAGCGGAGAATTGCATTTTCCAGGATATATCACGCCCATCCTATTAAGTTGTACGAGATTACGTCTCACGCTCTTAATAACTTCAATCACACAAAAATCCATATTTCATTTATTTTATATTTCCCCCATTTTTTTTCTACCCCAATAAAGTGTATCAGTTTTTTTCGCTCTCACTAAAAATAGAAAAAAAAAATATCGCACATTGTTTTCACTATATTGAACTTTTACATATGCCCAAGTTTTTATACATTCGTAGCCATTTTCATTACAAGCAATTTGTTCGTATTCTCTATTCATTACTCCATGATTTCCCCGCACTGAAGAGTTGGCGCTATTAAACATTTCAATAAACGCGCGCGCATAGGGGAGAGAGAGAGAGAGAGAGAGAGAGAGAGAGAGAGAGAGAGAGAGAGAGAGAGAGAGCTCTTAAAAGCCATTGATTTGCTTTTTTTAACCATTGAATTTTATTTTTTTTTTCAATTTTTTGAGATTGGTATGGTATTCATTCGGCGGTATTGAAAAATTGCGGGCACTTTCATTTCTTGATTTAGGAGCTAAAGGATGTTACTCACGTCTCTCGTGGTTTTGATAAGCATACAAAAGTATTTTGTTTGATCCGGGGAAACATTTTTGTTGACTGTCTATCCCGGGAAACAGCATACACAAACGTGTTTGCAAGTGCTTGCTCTACGTTTATATCTGTATCTCTAATTACAAGGGTAAGACATAATTATTATTATTATTGTTATTATTATTATTATTATTATTATTATTAGCACCACTACTACTACTACTACTACTACTACTACTACTACTACTACTACTAGCTAAGGTACAACCCTAGTTAGAAAAGGAAAATGCTATAATTCCAAGGGCTCTAACAAGGAAAAATAGCCCAGTGAGGGAAGAAAATAAGGAAATAAAAAAATGGTATGAGAAATAATGAACAAATTAGGTGAAACAATTTGAAAACAGTAATAACATCAAAACCGATATTTCATATATAAACTACAAAAAGACGTATGTCAGCCTGTTCGACGTAAAAAACATTTGTTGCAAGTTTGAACTTTTTAAGACTTGAATAAGAGAATAAATATGGGTTTAATATATGCAGCCTTAGCCATATTTTATCTATAAAGTTTTGTATTAGAGTATTATTTACCACTACAATCATTCACATCACTGATTTAAGCTTCCAGTCATTGAATAAGTAGAGATCCGACACATTACATAGACATTTGAAAGCAACAAAGGTCTGTGATTTTGCCATCATTGCTTATCTGTCCTTACTCAAATTAATATGTGATTGTTCTTTGGATGGTGTTGTTAGATTGGCTCGCCCAAAGTGTCATTTCTTCAATAGCCAGAATACTGGCATTTGCCTGTGAATAATTCATTAATCTAAAAATAACAATCCTGATTGATCCCCTCTCTCCCCCCCCCCAACCCCGTCCCTCAGGACACCTTTAAATATAAATACCTCCTGTGTGAATTACATGTGAATATCTACGAAATGAATTACATGTGAATATCTACGAAATGAATTACATGTGAATATATACGAAATGAATTACATGTGAATATCTACGAAATGAATTAAATGTGAATATCTACGAAATGAATTACATGTGAATATCTACGAAATGAATTACATGTGAATATCTACGAAATGAATTACATGTGAATATCTACGAAATGAATTACATGTGAATATCTACGGAATGAATTACATGTGAATATCTACGGAATGAATTACATGTGAATATCTACGAAATGAATTACATGTGAATATCTACGAAATGAATTACATGTGAATATCTACGAAATGAATTACATGTGAATATCTACGGAATGAATTACATGTGAATATCTACGAAATGAATTAAATGTGAATATCTACGAAATGAATTACATGTGAATATCTACGAAATGAATTAAATGTGAATATCTACGAAATGAATTACATGTGAATATCTACGAAATGAATAGATTATATCTCCTTTAATGAATAAGATCCAAGTGCCTTTCATCATAAACGCAGCCATCTTTAGTACAGATGATCAAGTCATGGACGGTTTGTCCACCTCTTTTTGGCATTATTACGTCAAAGAACGAAGTTGGAAAGAGGTTATGCTTTCGCCCCTGTTTGCGTGTCTGTTTGTGAACAAATTCCTGACCACAGTTTAAATCGTAGAGTAATGAATGAAACTTGCAGGGATTAACTAATATGTAAAACCTGGAAAGGATTAAATTTTGGAAGGTCGAGGTTAAAGGTTAAGGTCACTGTAAAGCAAAATGTCCAATTGACGTAATCAGCCATAAGTTTTGACATCGTTGTCACAGAGACTTCAAACTTGGTTCATACTCGAGTGTATGAAAATCCTCATCAATTTATACATGTTAAGGTCAAAGGTCAAAGTCAAGGCCGAGATATTAGCTGCCGCGGAGGATGTCTGCGCTCTACTGAGTATCCCTCTGGTTGTCATTATTTTTAGAGTTGTGCCTTCTTAAGCCTAGACGGTAATTTTAGAAAAGGAAGGATTCAATGAAGAATGTTACCATTCTAGTATGGGAAAGGTTAGAACCATTAACCGGAGTTGATTATCAACAGTTAAAACAAGTGAAAAAAGGCTGAGGTATGTTGATAAATCTTCTGTTCCAAATACTGTATAATTTTTTCATGATTAACTAGCTAAACTTATATATATATATATATATATATATATATATATATATATATATATATATAATTACCTTATATACATATTCATATGTGTATATAATATACATATATATATATATATATATATATATATATATATATATATATATATATATACATATATATATATACATATATATATATATATATATATATATATGTGTGTGTGTGTGTGTGTGTGTGAGAGAGTGTGAGTGTTTGCAAGCATTACATCATTCTGCAGAATCTCAGTTTATGCTTCGGGTAAAGTTAGTCTGTTCTACCGGAATTTCTCCTCTGTTAAACTAGGTTTTACCGATTAGACTTTTAAGTTTTTGTTCCCCGTAGATAACACAGAAGAAAGAGCCTTTGCGCTTGACGCAAAACAAATGTTGATCGTTCTAACAAGAAGGAAACTTAATTTCAGAACGAGATCATATCTAAACATTTCCTCTTCCCATCTCCCTTTCAATTTCCTGAACTGTTGCTTGTTGTTCTTTTCCTAACGGTTTTTATTCTCTGGAAGAATTGCTTAATGTAAGAAATAAGAGGAGTACTGCATCCATTGAGATAATATCTCTCCCTCTCTCTCTTTCTCTCTCCCTCTCTCTCTCTCTCTCGTCCTCCTCCTGCATTCCCGTGTGTTTCCTTTGGCAAATCTTGCATCCGCATAAGTTCGGTTTCTTTTCTGGTCAAACAACGACAACAAACGGATGCAAATAAACGATCCGTATCTTTTACTTTGGCAAAGCAAATACAACAAAAGCCCTATTGCACATGCATGAGAATAAAATAAAAAAAAATGCATTGCTGGGAAAAACAAACTGTAATAAATGAATAGAGACAATGAAAACTGTAATAAATGAACAAAACAAATAAAATACAAAAGAATAAAAACAATGGAATAACCAACAAAAGGATGAGCAATGAGCATATATTTCCCCGTGCGTCAGAATTATACAATTTATTTTCATTTCAGCTCAATGATGGAGATGAGCGCATTTATTCCATTACTGTTAGTCATAAACAAAACAAATCAACTCATTTTCTCTAAAATGACCCACCTTTTTTTCGCCTAATGGCAAACCATCACCTTAATCAGGTGCCAAATGCGATTTAAGAAGGACAAGGGAACACACCACTCCACTCTTAAGTTTCATTCACTCAACTTTAGTGTATTCATCATACCCGAGAGATCCGACCTTTGGTATTTACTCTAGTTCGTTTTTACTCTAGTGTATTTATTGTACCCTCGTTTTTACTTTACTTTATTTACCGTGCCCTCGTTTTTACTCTAGTGTATTCACCGTACCTGAAAGGTCTGACCTTTAGTTTTTACACGTGTAATCACCGTACCTGAAAGGTCCGACCTTTAGTTTTTACTCTAGTGTATTCGCCGTACCTGAAAGGTCCGACCATTATTTTTTACTCTTGTGTATTCACCGTACCTGAAAGGTCCGACCTTTAGTTTTTACTCTAGTGTATTCGCCGTACCTGAAAGGTCCGACCTTTAGTTTTTACTCTAGTGTATTTACTGTACCTGAAAGGTCCGACCTTTGATATTTACTCTAGTGTATTCATCGTACCTGAAAGGTCCGACCTTTAGTTTTTACTCTAGTGTATTCGCCGTACCTTAAAGGTCCGACCTTTAGTTTTTACTCTAGTGTATTCGCCGTACCTGAAAGGTCCGACCTTTAGTTTTTACTCTAGTGTATTCGCCGTACCTGAAAGGTCCGACCTTTAGATTTTACTCTAGTGTATTCGCCGTACCTGAAAGGTCCGACCTTTAGTTTTCACTCTAGTGTATTTACTGTACCTGAAAGGTCCGACCTTTGATATTTACTCTAGTGTATTCATCGTACCTGAAAGGTCCGACCTTTAGTTTTTACTCTAGTGTATTCGCCGTACCTGAAAGGTCCGACCTTTAGTTTTTACTCTAGTGTATTTACTGTACCTGAAAGGTCCGACCTTTGATATTTACTCTAGTGTATTCATCGTACCTGAAAGGTCCGACCTTTAGTTTTTACTCTAGTGTATTCGCCGTACCTTAAAGGTCCGACCTTTAGTTTTTACTCTAGTGTATTCGCCGTACCTGAAAGGTCCGACCCTTAGATTTTACTCTAGTGTATTCGCCGTACCTGAAAGGTCCGACCTTTAGTTTTCACTCTAGTGTATTTACTGTACCTGAAAGGTCCGACCTTTGATATTTACTCTAGTGTATTCATCGTACCTGAAAGGTCCGACCTTTAGTTTTTACTCTAGTGTATTCGCCGTACCTGAAAGGTCCGACCTTTAGTTTTTACTCTAGTGTATTTACTGTACCTGAAAGGTCCGACCTTTGATATTTACTCTAGTGTATTCATCGTACCTGAAAGGTCCGACCTTTAGTTTTTACTCTAGTGTATTCGCCGTACCTGAAAGGTCCGACCTTTAGTTTTTACTCTAGTGTATTTACTGTACCTGAAAGGTCCGACCTTTGATATTTACTCTAGTGTATTCATCGTACCTGAAAGGTCCGACCTTTAGTTTTTACTCTAGTGTATTCGCCGTACCTTAAAGGTCCGACCTTTAGTTTTTACTCTAGTGTATTCGCCGTACCTGAAAGGTCCGACCTTTAGTTTTTACTCTAGTGTATTCGCCGTACCTGAAAGGTCCGACTTTTAGATTTTACTCTAGTGTATTCGCCGTACCTGAAAGGTCCGACCTTTAGTTTTCACTCTAGTGTATTTACTGTACCTGAAAGGTCCGACCTTTGATATTTACTCTAGTGTATTCATCGTACCTGAAAGGTCCGACCCTTAGTTTTTACTGTAGTGTATTCACCGTACCAAGGATCAACCTTTAGTTTTCACTCTAGTGTATTCACCGTACCTGAAAGGTCCGCCTTTAGTTTTTACTCTAGTGTATTCACCGTACCCGAGAGATCCGCCTTTAGTTTTTACTCTAGTGTATTCACCGTACCTGAAAGGTCCGACCTTTAGTTTTTACTCTAGTGTATTCACCGTACCCGAGAGATCCGCCTTTAGTTTTTACTCTAGTGTATTCACCGTACCTGAAAGGTCCGCCTTTAGTTTTTACTCTAGTGTATTCACCGTACCCGAGAGATCCGCCTTTAGTTTTTACTCTTGTGTATTCTCCATACCTGAAAGGTTCGACATTTCGTTTTTACTCTAGTGTATTCACCGTACCTGAAAGGTCCGACCTTTAGTTTTTACTCTAGTGTTTTTACTGCACCCTAGTTTTTATTCTAGTGTATTCACCGTACCCTTGTTTTTACTCTAGTGTATTTACCGTACCTTCATTTTTACTATAGTGTATTCACCGTATTTACTCTAGTGTATTCACCTTACTCGAAAGGGCCTACATTTCGTTTTTACTTATTGTATTCACCTTACCCAAATGGTCCAAACTTTCGCTTTTACTCTTCTGTATTTACTGTACCCTCGTTTTTATCCTAGTGTATTCGCTGTACCCACGCTTTTACTGTAGTGTATTTACTGTACCCTCGTTTTTATTCTATTGTATTCACCGTACCGTCGTTTTTACTCTAGTGTATTCACCATACCCTCGTTTTTGCTCTAGTGTATTCAATGTACTCGAAAGGGCCTACATTTCGTTTTTACCCTAGTGTATTCACCGTACCCAAAAGGTCCGACCTTTCGTTTTTACTCTAGTGTATTAACTGTAAAGTTGATTTTACTCTAGTGTATTCACCATACCCTCGTTTTTGCTTTAGTGTATTCACCATACCCTCGTTTTTGCTTTAGTGTATTCAATGCACTCGAAAGGGCCTACATTTAATTTTTACCCTAGTGTATTCACCGTACCCAAAAGGTCCGACCTTTCGTTTTTACTCTAGTGTATTTACTGTACCCTCGTTTTTATTCTGGTGTATTAACCGTACCGTCGTTTTTACTCTAGTGTATTCACCATACCCTCGTTTTTACTCTAGTGTATTCAGTGTACTCGAAAGGGCCTACATTTCGTTTTTACCCTAGTGTATTCACCGTACCCAAAAGGTCCGACCTTTCGTTTCTACTCTAGTGTATTTACTGCACCCTAGTTTTTATTCTAGTGTATTCACCGTACCGTCGTTTTTACTTTTGTGTATTCACCGTACCGTCGTTTTTACTTTTGTGTATTCACCGTACCGTCGTTTTTACTTTTGTGTATTCACCATACCGTCGTTTTTACTCTAGTGTATTCACCATACCCTCGTTTTTGCCCTAGTGTATTCAATTTTCTCGAAAGGGCCTACATTTCGTTTTTACCCTACTGTATTCACCGTACCCAAAAGGTCCGACCTTTCGTTTTTACTCTAGTGTATTTACTGTACCCTCGTTTTTATTCTGGTGTATTAACCGTACCGTCGTTTTTACTCTAGTGTATTCACCATACCCTCGTTTTTGCTTTAGTGTATTCAATGTACTCGAAAGGGCCTACATTTCGTTTTTACCCTACTGTATTCACCGTACCCAAAAGGTCCGACCTTTCGTTTTTACTCTAGTGTATTTACTGTACCCTCGTTTTTATTCTGGTGTATTAACCGTACCGTCGTTTTTACTCTAGTGTATTCACCATACCCTCGTTTTTGCCCTAGTGTATTCAATTTACTCGAAAGGGCCTACATTTCATTTTTACCCTAGTGTATTCACCGTACCCAAAAGGTCCGACTCTAGTGTATTTACTGTACCCTCATTTTTATTCTGGTGTATTAACCGTACCATCGCTTTTACTCTAGTGTATTCACCATACCCTCGTTTTTGCCCTAGTGTATTCAATTTACTCGAAAGGGCCTACATTTCGTTTTTACCCTACTGTATTCACCGTACCCATAAGGTCCGACTCTAGTGTATTTACTGTACCCTCGTTTTTATTCTGGTGTATTAACCGTACCGTCGCTTTTACTCTAGTGTATTCACCATACCCTCGTTTTTGCCCTAGTGTATTCAATTTACTCGAAAGGGCCTACATTTCGTTTTTACCCTAGTGTATTCACCGTACCCAAAAGGTCCGACCTTTCGTTTTTACTCTAGTGTATTTACTGTACCCTCGTTTTTATTCTGGTGTATTAACCGTACCGTCGTTTTTACTCTAGTGTATTCACCATACCCTCGTTTTTGCTTTAGTGTATTCAATGCACTCGAAAGGGCCTACATTTCGTTTTTACCCTAGTGTATTCACCGTACCCAAAAGGTCCGACTCTAGTGTATTTACTGTACCCTCGTTTTTATTCTGGTGTATTAACCGTACCGTCGCTTTTACTCTAGTGTATTCACCATACCCTCGTTTTTGCCCTAGTGTATTCAATGTACTCGAAAGGGCCTACATTTCGTTTTTACCCTAGTGTATTCACCGTACCCAAAAGGTCCGACCTTTCGTTTTTACTCTAGTGTATTTACTGTACCCTCGTTTTTATTCTGGTGTATTAACCGTACCGTCGTTTTTACTCTAGTGTATTCACCATACCCTTGTTTTTGCTCTAGTGTATTCAGTGTACTCGAAAGGGCCTACATTTCGTTTTTACCCTAGTGTATTCACCGTACCCAAAAGGTCCGACCTTTCGTTTCTACTCTAGTGTATTTACTGCACCCTAGTTTTTATTCTAGTGTATTCACCGTACCGTCGTTTTTACTCTAGTGTATTCACCATACCCTCGTTTTTACTCTAGTGTATTCATTGTACTCGAAAGGGCCTACATTTCGTTTTTACCCTAGTGTATTCACCGTACCCAAAAGGTCCGACCTTTCGTTTTTACTCTAGTTTATTTACTGTACCCTCGTTTTTATTCTGGTGTATTAACCGTACCGTCGTTTTTTCTCTAGTGTATTCACCATACCCTCGTTTTTGCTCTAGTGTATTCATTGTACTCGAAAGGGCCTACATTTCGTTTTTACCCTAGTGTATTCACCGTACCCAAAAGGTCCGACCTTTCGTTTTTACTCTAGTTTATTTACTGTACCCTCTTTTTTTTCTGGTGTATTCGCTGTACCCTTGCTTTTCCTCTAGTGTATTTACTGTACCCTCGTTGTTATTCTAGTGTATTCACCGTACCGTCGTTTTTACTCTAGTGAATTTACGGTAACCTTGTTTTTACTCTATTGTATTCTCCGTACCCAAAAGGTCCGACTTTTTGTTTCTACTGTAGTGTATTTACTGTACCCTCTTTATTACTCTAGGTTATTCACCGTACCCGCAAGGTCTGACCTATGTTTTATTCACCATTCAAGTTTAGGTAGACTGTCATTAACTAACCTACAGTATTCACATTTAATTAACGTTCCTTTAGTCAGCTCTGCTGTATTCACCATCATAACAGTTAAAGCAAACTTTGTTATTTACTCACCATGGCTCCATTCACCGTAACAATTAAAGGAGACTTTAATATTTACCCAGCTTTTGGAGTATTCACTTTTCTATTGATCAGGCAATTATGGAAGTCATAGTGATTTACTCACATTTACTGTATTCATCTTGTAAGTTAGGGTAGACTTTGTAATATAAAAACATCTGCTTAATTTACCGTTTTGATTTAATCACTATTCAGTTCAAGGTAGTCTTTGTAATTAACTGTGCTAGTTAAGGCCAACTTTGTCATTTACTCACCCATGCTGTGTTCATTGTTTCATGTAATGCAGGTGTTGTATATAACTCACCTCTGGTGGAATCAGTTTGTCAGTTATGGCAGACTGTTATTTATTTGCCTCTGCTTTATCCAATGTGCCAAATTTGGAAGACATTCAGTTACTCACATCTGCTTTTTTCCCATTCCTGTTACACTGAATTTGTCGTTTACCTTTGTTGAATACACGTTGATAGCTAAGGCAGACCATATTAATTATTCACCTCTACTTTATCCACTTTTCCAATTGAGTCAGACTATATCCTTTACTCACCAATGTTGAATTCATTATGACAGTTAAGACAGGGTAGGCTCTGCCAGTTAAGGCATACATTTTCATGTACTCGTGTATTCACTGTGCTATTTAAAACAGCATTTGTCATTTCAACTCATTGCTATGTTTTCAATTTACTCAACTCTTTTGTGTTCACTGAGCCAGTTATAGAAACCTTTGGTATACACTCACCTCAGATGTATTCATCATGCAAGTTACATAAACCTTTGTCATCAACTCACTGCTGATATATTCACAGTGCCCATTATGGCAGGCTTTGCTTTTACTCACCGTCTATGTATTGATGTCCAAATGACTGGCTTAAGGCCTAAATATTATATTGAATATAATTTACCGCTTATGTATTCATTGTGCCAATTAGGGTAAACTTTGTCATTTACTCAACTCTGATGTATTCCCCGAACAGTTTAGGTAGCCTTTGTCAATAATTCAACTGCATTATTTGTCATGCTAGTTGTTATTCACCCACATAGGCTGTGCCGAACTGTGTTATTCACCAACCTTGGCTGTGTCAGACTGAGTTATTCACCCACATTGGCTCTCTCAGACTATGTTATTCACCCACATTGCCTGTGTCAGACTTTGTTATTCACACACGTTGGCTGTGTCAGACTGTTATTCACCCACCTTGGCTGTGTCAGACTGTTATTCATCCACATTGGCTGTGTCAGACTTTGTTATTCACACACCTTGCCTGTGTCAGACTTATTCACCCACCTTGTATGTGTCAAACTTTGTTATTCACCCACATTGGCTGTGTCAGATTTTGTTAATCACCCACCTTGTATGTGTCAAATTTTGTTATTCACCCATATTGGCTGTGTCACGCTTTGTCATTCTCCCATCTTAGCTGTATTCACTGTGTCAGTAAAGCGTAAGGCAATGTTTGCTATTTAGTCTACTATGCTTTGTATCCATGCCAGTTAAAGTAGATTTTGTCATTCACCCACTTTGACTGTGTGTGTCATGCCAGTTAAGGCTGCCTTTGTCATTTACTCACTGCGGCTGTTTTGACAGTGCCAGTTAAGGAAGATAATGCCATTCGCCCACCTAGGCTGTATTTACTAATCCAGTTTAGGCCGCCTTTATCAGTTACTCACTGAATAATGCAAGACTTTTAATGTTTTCCGGATTCGTCATGTTAATATGTCATTATTCCGATTCACTCACTTTTTTTCTGTAATTACCCGAGCTATAGATAACTTTTCTAAGACTACTGCATTTAAAGTGTAAGAACCAATTTATCACATTTTCTGTACTGTACCGTATTTACCGTGTGGCCAACGCGAGTATTGCTTACATGTTCAATTTTCAATGTGCCTAACTCTCATATATGTATTTCTATAAGATATGCTTTGCTTTGTTCTATTCACAAGGTTGAAAAATATCAATGTTTGCCTGGTTACTTATCAGTTATCGTATTGTGAATAACAATGATTTTTTTTTTCTTTTTACTAAGAATATTCATCATATAACATGAGACCTCGCCATTATCACTCAACTCTTGTATTTGGCAGATGAGTCCTAAAATAGAGAGGCTGTTACTATCTATCCTTTGATTCATGTGATGAGTAACTGGAATTTGAGCTTTATCGGTCTTATGGCCTCTTTGCCCGACCAGTAATGTGAAACTTCATTTACTCTATTTTCCTTCACTCATCTGATAAATAACGTGGTATTTTGCATTGCCACACATAACCATCTTCCATCCTGTAAATAACACCAAATGTCATATTCGGTAACGTCCCTGATTGGTGATTGCTAAACTGGAGTTAGAGTCCCGCTCAATACTCGTTAGTTCCTTTGGTCGCTGCAACCCCATCAGCCTTGTGAACTAAGGAGGGGGGTGTGTTTACAGATCCCTATAGGTCTATCATCTCTGTTATCAGCAGCCAGTGCCTGGCCCTCCTTGGTCCTACCTGAAATGGAGAGGGGCTTGGGCGCTGATCATATTTATATATGGTCAATCTCTAGGCCTTTGTCTTGCTTGATTGGGCAATGTCAGTGTCCCTTGCCTCTGTCTTTCATGAGCGGCCTTTAAACCTATAAACCTTTAAATCGCCTTTCTTATTCATTTCCCATAAACAGGTGTGACTAGATAAATTTCTTTGGCATATGTATCTTTTACTCGCCTGATAAGTAACGTAAAACATATTATTCAATAACAAATGTACATTCAATAAACAAACGAAGACTCATCATCATAACTCATCTCTGCTGGTGAATAACGCATGGATATTATTCTCTTATTCACGAGCGCTTTCACTATTCATCATTCGC
>NC_090733.1:125391274-125401274 GCF_036898095.1 Palaemon carinicauda | reverse complement strand
CTCTCTCTCCACGGCTTTTGCTACTAGGAATTCTATATCTTTATCCGCAGCTTGAATACATTTATAAGGCTATAAAGGGCACGAGACCTTAATCCTCCATTCCTTTCTTGCTGGCGTCGGGCCACAAGTTAACACGTAATTATTGCCAACAACTAACGTCCTCCTCCTACGGGTAGGGGGAGAGGATGGGGCTGGTTTGGGGGGGGGGGGGGGTAGGGAGCGTTGTCTGAGAGGAATATATGAGCCCCACCAAAGCATGCAATTAGAACACATTAATATGAAAATGAGGCCACATTAACATACTTGCCGGCCCAGTTGAGTAATACGGCAAACACTATGAGTTGCACTCGCTGCTGCTCCCTGAGAGAGAGAGAGAGAGAGAGAGAGAGAGAGAGAGAGAGAGAAATAAGAGGTGGGGAGGGGGGTTAGCCGAAGCAGCAATGCCTTCTGGTATCTTATTGTTTATGAAAATTATTTATTAAAGTGTTTGGTTTCTCGTTGTTTTTGTAGAGTAGTTGAAGAAAAAATGAATAGGTTATATTTATTGATGCACGTACTAATGATGTCTACATTTGTATAAAATCAGCCTTTTGGAAAACGATATCTCTTTTCTCAAGTAGGCGTCAATGACCTTAGATGTCAGGATGTCAGAAAACCCCAAATCAATCAATCAATCAATCTTTTCTCAAGTATGTTGAACAAGTTCGTTCTATTTTCCATAATTGATATGGGCAATTCTATTATTCCATATTTCTATATACTAACTCCCTCCTTACAACATAACCAAATGAAGCCTTTTGAAAAACGACTTTATCTTTTTTTCTCAAGTTTTTCTTATTGTCCATACTTGATTAGGAAATTTTTATATTTCACTATTATTAATAATCAGCCCTCAACCATTTTCATTGTTCTGCTATGTCTCTGCCCCCCCCCCCCGGGTTGTTTTATCTAGCAATTGTTTTTCTTCATATGTGCATCAAATGTATTTAGCATGGCTGCGAAGAATTTATTACTCTGTACCATGGTCTCACGTTGTCTCTTGGATTAGAGTTCTCTTGCTTGAGAGTATACTCAGGCAAACTATTCTATCTAATTTCTCTTCCTCTTGTTTTGTAAAAAAAAATTTATAATTTACACATGAAAGACTAATTTTAATTGTTGTTACTGTTCTTAAAATATTTTTTATTTTCTTATTTCCTTCCTCACTGGGCTATTTTTCCTGTTGGAGCCTCTGGGATTATAGCATCTTGCTTATCCAGCTATGGTTGTAGCTTGGCAAATAATAATAATAATAATAATAATAATAATAATAATAATAATGTTCATTGTTCTGCTAACATGTCTCAGCCCCCAAGAGTTGTCATATCTAGTAATTATTTTTCTTCATATGTTTATCAAATGTATTTAGCATGGCTGCGAAGAATTTATTACTGTATTTATTACTGTATTACGGTGCCTGGGATCTATCTCTGTGAATACATCATTTCACAAAGTCGGGTAATCTAACAGTTATTAAATTTAGAACAAAATTGTCACAATAACTGTATATTATTCAGTTCTGTATTTATGCCTCTGTTATTACGTCATTTAACGAATGTCATATATTTTATAAACTGTTTATTTATTTGATGTTTAAAGATTTTCTGGCCCAACTAATTATTACCTCCGCCAACTAAGTTGGAAGGAGGTTGTGTTTTCCCCCTGTTTGTGTGTTTGTTTATGAACAGCTTCCTGGCCACAGTTATAATCGCAGAGTATTGAAACTTGCAGGGATTAACTGTTATGTTAGAAACTGGAAATTTTTCACTTTTTGAAGGTTAAGGTCACAGTCATGCAAAATGTCCAATTCACGTAATCAGCCATAAGTTTGGACATTGTTGTCACAGACTTCAAATTTGGTTCATATTTGAATATATGAAATTCGACCCCAATTAATACTTGTTAAGGTCAAAGGTCAAGGTCGAGCTAAAGATCGAGAAATAAGCTGCCCTGGAGGAGGTCTGTGCTCTACTGAGTGCCCCTCCAGTTCAGTTCTGTATGTATGCCTTTGTTAGTACGTCATGCATTCTAAAGGATCCTGTACACGTTCAAAAAAAGCGTCAAAATTTTGCATCAAAATTTTGATATCAAAATTTATATGCAAAATTTGAGTGTGTGTGTGTGTGTAGGACGTTTTGATGTCAAAAAAAGGTTTGAAGCAAAATGTTGACATCAAAACGTCCTACACACACTCAAATTTTTGCATCAAAATTTTGATGCAAAATTTTGACGCTTTTTTTTTTAACGTGTATGGGCCCCTTATGGAATCTCACATTTAATCGATGCTTATAAACATTGAATTATTGTTTATTTATTTATTGTTTTAAAGTTTCATGGCTCAAACAATTATCAATTAATTATTTAGACGTACAATATGTTCAATCTTGATCTATCATTTAGATAGTCACCTTGGAGTACGCCATCCTCTCCAACGAATCTCACTACTCCAACTAATTATTAGTTGATCACTTAGACATGAAATATATTCAATTCTGTACTACCCTCCTGACTAGTACAGAGGTAACGTATTCGCCTAGCATTCGCATAGTAGCAGATCGATCCCAGCCAGGAACCTTGAGTGTAAGCTGTTTACTGGAGAGAATACTGCTGTGTTTGTGCATCACAGTGGGCGATTAGGCTTACCCGACGACTGCCGTTTTCTTGAGTATCTATTTTGAAAGACACTGAAACCAGGACATATTACCTTTAGAGAGTCAACTTGCTCAATTATGCGACCGCAGATGTCCCACTATTCAGGCAAGAGAGTTACAGGTCCTATGAAGGTAATTCTCACTTAATGAATTACACTCACTAAAATTTGACTGTATAAAAACCACGAAATTAAGACACTGAAAAGATAATAAAGTTGGACATAAATATTTGGTTTAGAGTCTCATCGAAAGCCTTTGTTCGTAAAATGTCTTCATGCTTGTTTAAGACTGAATAATGTTCCTCTTTTGCATAGATGGCTATAAAATTTCACAGAAATTCACCCTCTGCTTTTCATATTACATAGTAGTAATAAAATGTTTGCTGGTTTTTCTGTTAGGAGAAAATGTTCTTTGTATGTTGGAAGTTTGTTCAACTTTTTATTCTTGGTAAGTTAAAGGAATTATTATTATTATTATTATTATTATTATTATTATTATTATTATTATTATTAGCCAAGCTACAACCCTAGTTGGAAAAGCAGGATGCTATAAGCCCAGAGGCTCCAATAGGGAAAATAGCTTAGCGAGGAAAGGAAAAAAGTAAAATAGAACATTTTTTGAAGGGTAACGACTTTAATAAAAAATATAAACTATAAAAACTTTAACAAAACAAGAGGAAGAGAAACAAGATAGAATAGTGTGCTCGAGTGTATCCTCAAGCAAGAGAACTCTAACCCAAGACAGTTTAAGACCTTGGCACAGAGGCTATGGCATTACCCAAGGAGAGCAATGGCTTGATTTTGGAGTGTCCTTCTCCTAGAAGAGCTGCTTACCATAGCTAAAGAGTCTCTTCTACCCTTACCAAGAGGAAAGTAGCAACTGAACAATTAGTGCAGTAACCCCTTGAATGAAGAAGAATTGTTTGAAAATCTTTGTTATCAGGTGTATGAGGACAGAGGAGAATCTGTAAAGAATATACCAGACTATTCAGTGTGGATGTGTGTAGGCAAAGGGAAAATGAACCGTAACTAGAGAGTAGTAGTAGTAGTAGTAGTAGTAGTAGTAGTAGTAGTAGTAGTACTAGTAATACCAATGGAGTACCACCTGGCCAGTCAAAAGACCCCATAACGCTCTAGCGGTAGTATCTCAACTGTCTGTTCAAGTTTTTATTCTTGAGTTAAAAGAATCATCTTACTCTTAAGAAAATATGCTTTAATTGAAGTATTATCGTGACAAGATAATGTTTTATTTTTTTCTTCTTTTTTTTTGGGTGATATTTATTGATTAGCATATTTGGATGCTTTTTATATATTTGAATATATATTTGAAGTTGTTAAATTACAGCAAAAATTTAATATTTATATTTAAATATTCTTTATTATCTTCTTTTACTTATCTGTTTTTATGCACACACATATACAGTAATGAAGAATATTGTTACAAGTGAGGTATTTTTATACCAATTGGAGTGAAACAGCATCCTTGTCAACTTTTAGCCCCACAATTATGAACTGAAAGTAAATGAACACATGATTTTGATTATGTGTAGATGAGACCAAAAATATGCCTGGCCCACATTTGTTGCACCTCATCGCGTTAAACTCTGTTGCCCTATTCTTACTTACGTAGCGACTAAAAACTTTGTATAGACTCGAAAAACTTAGTATCTTTTAATATTATTGTTAAAAGAAATATTCTTAAATATACTTCTTCGTTCAAAGGGTTAACTAATGCAATGTAATTGTTCAGTGGCTATTTTCCTCTTGGTAAAAATAAAAGAGACTCTTTAGCTATGGTAAGCAGCTCTTCTAGGAGATGGATTCTCCAAAATCAAACCATTGTTCTTTAGTCTTAGGTAGTGCCATGGCCTCTGTACCTTGGCATTCCTCTTTCTTGGATTAGAGTTCTCTTGCTTGAGGGTACACTCAGGCATACTATTCTGTCTTATTTCTCTTCCTATTGTTTTTTTATATTGTTAAAAGAAATAATCTTAAATATACTTCTTCGTTCAAAGGGTTAACTAATGCAATGTAATTGTTCAGTGGCTATTTTCCTCTTGGTAAGAGTATAAGAGACGCTTTAGCTATGGTAAGCAGCTCTTCTAGGAGATGGATTCTCCAAAATCAAACCATTGTTCTTTAGTCTTAGGTAGTGCCATGGCCTCTGTACCTTGGCATTCCTCTTTCTTGGATTAGAGTTCTCTTGCTTGAGGGTACTCAAGCATACTATTCTGTCTTATTTCTCTTCCTATTGTTTTTTGAAGTTTTCATACCTTATATGTGAAAGATCTAATTTAATGTTGTTACTGTTCTTAAAATATTGTATTTTGATTGTTTGTTACTTTTCTTGTAGGTTATTTATTTCCTTGTTTCCTTATCTCATTGTTGGAGCCCCTAAGTTTTTAGCATTCTGTAATAACAATAACCACAATAATAATAATAATAATACTAATAATAATAATAATAATAATAATAATAATAATAATAATAATAATAATGTTTATATAAACAAGTTTTGATTCATAGTTACGATCTCTTAAAACTGGACAATTATCCTGTTAATTAAATCGTATGGAAGTACAATGTAAACTTTTAATTAATTGTTAAAATATTTGCATGGTTTTAATAATGGCTATACGCTAGCGTCATCCACACACTAATAATGATCTGCTTCTTTGGCCTTTTATCTCCTTTGAGTTAAATTTCTTGAATTCTTATTAATCTATTTTACACTTCGAAGATGTTTACTTAATACACGACAATACTTAGTAACTGATCTTTAAATTTTCATGTTTAAGATTAAATTGGTATTTGACTCATATATTTAACAAATGTAGTTTTCAACTACCCAGTAATATATATATATATATATATATATATATATATATATATATATATATATATATATATATACGATATTTATATGTATTTATTCATATATATATATATATATATATATATATATATAATATATATATATATATATATATATATATATATATATCATCCTTTTATATCATCAAGGTGGCTGGCATATCCTGTTTCAAAGAAAGTCTTCAAGGATAATATATTGCTTGACAACCATCTTTTTCTTGAACAAAATAATCGCATGTACTAATCTAGGGCTGGGATAACTTTGAGTAGAATTGGAGCTACTCCTGGGTCAAGCAAACCTGAGCTAAGCGGTGCACCAGTAATCACAATGGTGCGATGCGTGTTTGTGTTTATGTGTTTTTGTGTGTGTCTGTATGTGTTTGTGTATCTATCAAGTAGATAGATAGAGGTCTGTTAATTTTCCTTCTGGTTTTTTCCTGCTGATATCTTTCAGGTAAGTAGCTTCCACGTATAGAAAATCACCAGTTGCCACCAGATTCATTAGAGAAGTATTTAACCCAGGGGAGCTAATCTGGTGAAATAGGATTTGACATAGTATAAAGTTGGGTCCAGCCCCGAGGAGGCTTCATGACTGAACTTATTGGACAGGACAGATTTGAAAGAACTTTTCATTCGCGCCTGTGATTTCGACATCAAAATGTTGCCGAAATCATCAAAACGTGTGATTGATACTTCCGATTACGGACTGATAGGCGTTGCTCTCAAGATTAAGGGAACTCGATTTAAAACTGTCTTGGGGTTTATGCAGCGAAAGTGTACGGAATTCATAACTTTGAATTGTTCATTCTGCTTTTGAATATGCTCGATCTCTTGGCACTCGATTGCTCATATGTAAGCGAACTATCAAATCTAAATTACGTGAAATGATTTTTTGGTGTTTCCTTTATGGTGTAGGCTACTTGGCAATGGTATATACTTTTTTTTTTTCTTAATTGAATGGTCATTCTCAGATTTTTCACTTAAGAAGTCGAATCTGTCTGAAATGTAATGCTTGTAATTATTTCATTGATTAATCTGAATTATTTGAAAATGGAAAAATTGCGTAATTAAATTTCGCTTCATATGTAACTAATATTTTTATTCTATATGGCACGTGGATAAATTCCCAAATTTCTCGTAAATCGGCACATACTGGGTATTGTTTTTTTTTTTTTTTTGTGTGTGTGTGTGTGTGTGTGTGTGTGGTCCGGAAATCATCTTGAGATATGAAAGAACCTATTCTTCCAGAATTTTACGACGAAGGTTAAATATACTATTTTTATTATTATTATTATTATTATTATTATTATTATTATTATTATTATTATTATTATTATTATTAAAAGCGAAGCTACAACCCTAGTTGTAAAAGCAGGATGCTATAAGCCCAAGGGCTCCAACAGGAAAAAAAATAGCCCAGTGAGAAATGTAAAAAAGGAAAATTAAACTTCAAGAGAAGTAATGAACAATTAAAATGAAATATTTTAAGAACAGAAACAACATTGAATTACATCTTTCATATATAAACTTAAAACTTAGAAAAAAAAAACAAGAGGAAAAGAAAATAAGATACAATAGTGTGCCTGAGTGTACCCTCAAGCAAGAGAATTGTCAGTATTATTATTATTAATATTATTATTATATTATTATTATTGATATTATTACTATTATTATTATTATTATTGTTATTATTATTGTTGTTATTATTATATTGTACTATTATTGTTGTTGTTATTATTATATTGTACTATTATTGTTGTTGTTATTATTATTATTATTGTTATTATTTATTATTATTATTTTTATTAATTGTATTATTATTGTTGTTGTTGTTGTTATTAGTATTATTATTACTATTGTTATTACTATCAGTATTATTATTTTTGTTATTATTATTATTATTATTATTATTATTGTTATTATTTTTATTATTATTGTTGTTATTATTATTATTATTATTGTAATTATTATTATTATTATTATTATTATTATTATTATTATTATTATCATCATCCTTGCTTGACTTGAAAGGTATTCTCTCAAGACCTTTAGGTGATCACCGTTCTTGTTTATAGACGCATCCGAGGATTTTTTTTAATATTTTAGTAATCTTATTTGCTGGGTCCTTTCACGAAAGGACCTCTGGCGTTATTGAAAGCTGCTCAAGGATGCCTTGAGGATGCTAAGAATGGCCCGAGAAGATTGGACGAGGGTCACTCTTATTTTTGTTTGGTTCCTTTTGTATATTTCAGTTTTTTTTTTTTATCAATTATATTTTCCTCATCTTCATCGTAGGATGATATGCGCTTAAATTACGGTTTGGAGTGATGGCCTGTGAAGATTTTATTTAGTTTAGTGGATTTTGTGGGTCTCTCTCTCTCTCTCTCTCTCTCTCTCTCTCTCTCTCTATATATATATATATATATATATTTTATATATATATATATATATATATATATATCTCTTGAAAAGGTTCCACAATGATGTAAGACGTGTTTGAAAACTTGGGGTATATTTGTAGATATTTTTGTAATATCTACAAATATACCCCAAGTTTTCAAACACGTCTTACATCATTGTGAAACCTTTTCAAGATAACAAGGAAGTACGACATTGTACTTGTTTGCACCATATATATATATATATATATATAATCTGTGTGCGTATGTATGTGTGTATTTGTGTGCGTATATATATATATATATATATATATACTGTATATATATATGTATGTATATTTTCTCTCTCTCTCTCTCTCTCTCTCTCTCTCTCTCTCTATATATATATATATATAAATATGTATATATATATATGTATATATATATAAAACCTGTGTATGTATGTGTGTGTGTGTATTTGTGTGTGCATGTATATATATATATATATATATATACATATACATACATCTATATGCTGTATGTGTGTATGTGTATATACATGGAAATAGAAAAGAGCCATTATCCTCGTTGTTGCTAACGAAGTAATTAGATAAATTTAAATAAAGTTTACCTTGATTTTAAACTCGACTAATATTTCTATCGTGGGTGAGTCTCGCTCTAATTTTCATGATTATTTGCCAATTCTCCTGAATAATTTGACAAGAATTTCAATCTAGTTTTTATATGTGTCTCTCTTTATCAATTAGATACTCAGATTTCAGAAATGTTTATATAAGTGTAAATGTTATGTTAATGCGCAGAGTTCAGAAACGTTTATGTAAATGTAAATGTTATTTCAATGATTATAGGAATTGACCCTTCAAGGAAGTGTTTATTTTTTTTGCTATGAAATTATTATGGGAGGTGTTTTGAAAGAAAAGGAAAAGATGTGCGTGGCTTACGTGTTCTAAGGGAAAGACTAAGTAGAATTCCAAAGCAGGTAATTTGGAAGCGGTTAGGATGTATGAAAATTTTTTTAGAAGGGTACAGGAATAAACGGGGTTTTAATAAAGCTAATTTTCGAAGAGTGAAGGGAAAGAATAAAGAAAAGTTAAGAAATGAAAATGATGTGTAAGATAAAACCTAGTGGGTAATTTTGATTGTTGGGTGGGTCGTGCAGCTAATTCGACTCGGGTATATCATTATTAGCATTATTATTACTTGCCAAGCTACAACCCTAGTTGGAAAAGTAGGATGCTATAAGTCCAGGGTCACAACAGGGAAAATAGCTCTGTGAGGAAAGGAAACAAATAAAAATAAAATATTTTAAGAATAGCAATAACATTAAAATAAATATTTCCTATATAAACAATAAATATAACAAAACAAGAAAGAGAGAAATTCGATAGAATAGCCTGCCCGAGTGTACCCTCAAGCAATAGAACTCTAAACCAAGATAGTGGAAGACCATGATACAGAGGCTATGGCACTACACAAGACGAGAGAACAATGGTTTGATTTTGGAGGCCCCCTCTCTTAGAAGAACTGCTTACCATAGCTAAAGAGTCTCTTCAACCCTTACCAAGAGGAAAGTAGCCACTGAACAATTACAGTGCAGTAGTTAACCCCTTGGGTGAAGAAGAATTGTTTGGTAATCTCAGTGTTGTCAGGTGTATGAGGAGAGAATCTGTAAAGAATATGCCAGACTATTCGGTGTATATGTAGGTAAAGGGAAAGTGAACCGTAACCAGAGATAAAGATCCAATGTAGTACTGCCTGGCCAGTCAAAGGACCCCATAACTCTCTAGTGGTAGTATCTCAAAAGGTGGCTGGTGCCCTGGCCAACCTACTACCTGTGACATATGTTGAAGTTTTCAGTGTTTAAAATGTAAATGTATTAGTAATAGTTTTCGGGAAATACCTTGACGAAAATTGAGAAGAAAGCAGCAATGGCATGCCATTAACTGAATATATTTGTCTCCTTTACTGTCCTAATTATCTTTCAAGTAATGAATGATGATATTTTTAAAATGAGTCTTGCCTAGGAAATAATATATAC
>NC_090733.1:125381274-125388774 GCF_036898095.1 Palaemon carinicauda | reverse complement strand
CTTAAGAGAGATAATTGTTTCCCCTCGAATGAACCTTTCCAATTTTCCTAATAATAACAGAAAAAGGATCAAAGCATTCACTGTGCGGGTTACTTGTTTAGACTGGGGAAAAAAAAAAGGTTTTAAGCATTAGCCGGATAATTTGTCAAAAAAAAAAAAAAAAAAAAAAAAAAAAAAAAAAAAAAAAAAACACTTCCTTGAAGGGTCAATTCCTGTAATCATTTACATAACATTTACATTTACATAAACGTTTCTGAACTCTACGCATTAACATAACATTTACACTTACATAAACATTTCTGAAATCTGCGTATCTAATTGATAAAGAGAGACATATATAAAAAATAAATCTACGGTGGAATGAGCGAGGATTTCACTTGATTTCAGATGCTGTGCTGGGAGATCTGTGAATTGTTTTTCCGCGGAAGTCACAAAGAGGGAATGTTTTCAATATATGACTTTCGTTTACTTTTATGGCTCGTGATTAAGTGTTAGATGCAAATCGATACACACGGAAATGTTGGGGGAAAAAAATAAAAATCTTGTAATTTTATTTCATACTGAGAAAAGTAAAGTATTATAAACTAGTTAATTTCATATTTTAATGGCATAAATACAGTTTCGATTAAGTGTTAGATGCAAATCGATACACACGGAAATGTTCGGGAAAAAAAAATAAAAATCTTGTAATTTTATTTCATACTGAGAAAAGTAAATGTATTATAAACTAGTTAATTTCATATTTTAATGGCATAAATACAGTTTCGATTAAGTGTTAGATGCAAATCGATACACACGGAAATGCTGGAAAAAAAAAATCTTGTAATTTTATTTCATACTGAGAAAAGTAAATGTATTATAAACTAGTTCATTTCATATTTTAATGGCATAAATACAGAAACTGTATCTTAGAAGATAATATGTAAATCATCATTATATTCTCTATTGACAAGTCTTGATTTTATTTGCAAATATATATCTTTAGTATATATGGTTGAAAGAATTAATCTCACATTTATACATTAAAGTTATAAGCTCCGAAATAAAGATGAGTTTGATAAAAGATTCAAATCCCTTTAATAAGCAGCATCTTAGACAAGAAAAGTTATTTTATAGATATATTTTTATTACTGTTTTTGTCATCAAGATTCAAGGTGTTGGCTTTTTGAAGTTTTTCTTTAAGATGCATAAATGATATATATTGTGGTGAGGTTTATAAGTACTTATTATGTATATATATATATATATATATATATATGTTATTATTATTATTACTAGCCAAACTAGAACCCTAGTTTGAAAAGCAAGATGCTATAAGCCCAAGGTCTCAACAGGGAAAAATAACCCAGTGAGGAAAGGAAATAAGGAAATAAATAAATGATGTGAATAATTTAACAATATATCATTCTAAAAACAGTAACAGCGTCAAAACAGATATGTCCTATATAAGCTATTGACAATGTCAAAAACAGATATGTCATATATAAACTATAAAAAGACTCATGTCAGCCTGGTCAACATAAAAACATTTCCTCCACCTTTGAACTTTTGAAGTTCTACTGATTCAACTACCCGATTAGGAAGATCATTCCACAACTTGGTAACAGCTGGAATAAAACTTGTGGAATATTGTGTAGTATTGAGCCTCATGATCGAGAAGGCCTGGCTATTAGAATTAACTGCCTGTCTAATATTACGAACAGGATAGAATTGTCCAGGGAGTTCTGAATGTAAAGGATGGTCAGAGTTATGAAAAATCTTATGCAACATGCATAATGAATTAATTGAAGGACGGTGCTAAAGATTAATATCTAGATCAGGAATAAGAAATTTAAGTTTCTGTCCAACAAATTAGGATGAGAATCGGCATCTTAACACCAGACAGGAGAACAATACTCAAAAGAAGGTAGAATGAAAGAATTAAAACACTTCTTCAGAATAGATTGATTACCGAAAATCTTGTAAGACTTTCTCAATAAGCCATTTTTTTTGGGGGGTAATTGAGGAAGACACAGACCTAATGTGTTTCTCA
Source organism: Palaemon carinicauda (assembly GCF_036898095.1). Lineage (NCBI taxonomy): Eukaryota > Metazoa > Arthropoda > Malacostraca > Decapoda > Palaemonidae > Palaemon > Palaemon carinicauda. Next base: position 125,386,742 of record NC_090733.1, on the reverse strand, counting down.
AAAGTAAATTTGCTGTCGAGAATCACACCTAGAATTTTAAAAGTCATACAAATTTAAAGAAACTATATATATATATATATATATGTGTGTGTGTATATATATATATGTATATATATATATATATATATGTATATATGTATATATGTATATATATATATATATATATGTATATATGTATATATATATATATATATATGTATGTATGTATTATATATATATATATATGTATGTATTATATATATATATATATATAAATATATATATATATATATATGTGTGTGTGTTGTGTGTGTATATATATATATTATGTGTGTGTGTGTATATATATATATATATATATAAACACATACATATACACACACAAATATGTATGTATATACATATATGTTATGTATACGTACATACACACACTCACATTATTAACACCTATACTTAATCTCAGTCTGTAATTGTATGGTGTTCTAACGAAATGACTCAGAAAATATACACAATAGAACAAATGCAACTTGAACGACAAATGGGCCAGAGAATAACTTTAATAAGCCATGTAATTTCTCATCATTACCTTCTGTGTTTTGGTTTTTGTGGTTAGAAATAATCTTAAAGATTTTCGTAACCAAAGTAAGAGCTTTCAAAAGTATAATATTACAAATAGGACTGTGTCGAGACTGTAAGAGTAATTTTTGGTATTTCAGAGGCAAGATATCTTATAACCTGAGCTCCATATGCTTAGAATTTTTGTAAGTGTTGGGATATTTTGATAATAAAACTTAAGTATTTAGTTTTGAAATAAGAATTACTTCGACAAGTAAACACTTCTTCTGTAGTAGATACGACCTTTTTAATTGGAGTACAATTTTGTGATTCACGATGAACAACTAAAGCTGCTGCTATTTCAGTTTTACCACCAAAATCATAAAGACTTCAATTTATTAACTGTTATAAAGAAATGCTATTTTTTCTTACGTCTTATTGCATGCTATCGTAACATTAATGTAAGATTCTTTAGAAGGTTTTGGTGTCATTGCTTATGTACTCATATAGCATTTTTCAATTCAAGGCATTTAGATGAAGAGACTCTTTATGTAATGTCGAATCAGAAATGAAATTTCATGAAATTTCTCGTGAGAACATACACGTTTCTTCGTATACAGTCCTTCTCTCTCTCTCTCTCTCTCTCTCTCCTCTCTCTCTCTCTCTCTCATTAGGTGATAATTGGGAGCTAGTTTCCCTTGGTGACACCGACAGAAAAGGGGACATTATTAACTAAATAATGCAATGCCAATTACTATTTGTTACCCCAACCCTTCTTAACGGTCCGTCATACTTTAGCCACCGAATATTCTCCTCCTCTTCTTCCTCCTCCTCCGTCCTCAATCCTCTTCCTTCTCCTCCTCCTCCTCCTCTTCCTCCTCCCTTCACCTCCTTCCTCTTCCTCTTCCTACTCCTCTTCCCACTTACTCCTCCTTACTCCTCCTCCTCTTCCTCCTCCTCCTCCTCTTCCCACTTACTGCTCCTTACTCCTCCTCCTCTTCCTCCTCCTCCTCCTCCTCCTCCTCCTCCTCCTCCTCCTCCTCCTCCTCCTCTTCTTCTTCTTCTTCTTCTCCTCTTCCTCTTCTCCCTTACTTCTCCTCCTCCTCTTCCCCCTTACTCCTCCACCTTCTCTTCCTTTACTCCTCCTCCTCCACCTTATTCTTTGTCCTCCTCCTCCTCTTCTTCCTCTCTCTCCTCCTCCTCCTCCTCCTCCTCTTCTTCTTCTTCTTCTCCTCTTCCTCTTCTCCCTTACTTCTCCTCCTCCTCTTCCCCCTTACTCCTCCACCTTCTCTTCCCTTTACTCCTCCTCCTCCACCTTATTCTTTGTCCTCCTCCTCCTCTTCTTCCTCCTCCTCCTCCTCCTCCTCCTCCTCCTCCTCCTCCTCCTCCTCCTCTTTCTCTTCCTCCTCCTCCTTCCTTCTCCTCCTCCTCCTCCTTCTCCTCCTCCTCCTACTCCTCCTCCTCCTTCTCCTCGCCAATACCCAAAACGATAACCAGCAAATGAACCGACAATTCGCAGATGAGCTTCCGTCATCTTTGAGAGATAATCGGTCCAATTTTCCTTAATGATCTTGTCACGGACGATCATCTCAGGCTACCTCCTTTACATATATAATGAGGCCGTGATGCCAGATAGTGAGAAATAATTATTGGCTTCGGTTCCATATGTGGTTATTATCAGTATTTAGAGATATTTACTTTTATTTTTGTTCCCAGCGGTTTGCATGTTAATTTTGTTCAGTTTTGAAATAAGTAAAGTCTATCTTTTTTCTTACGTTTTATATTTTTAGCTTTTCGCGTGATTTCTTTAGACATTTTTATTCATAAATCTATGATGACTTCATCATTGATTTTACGTCATAATTTTATGATTTCATAAATAATTATATTCCACTATTTTTCTAATAATTTTATCCATGGTTGTAATGAAGTATTTCGTTGAATTCTTTAGCAAATATTTTATTCCAAGTTCTCTCTTATAGTTTTTCTTTCTGTTTTTTTTTTTTTTTTTTTTTTTTTTTTTTTGTTTTTTTTTTTTGTGTGTGTGTGATTTCTTTAGACATTTTTATTCATACTTCTATGTTGATGTTATCATTGATTTTACGTCATAATTATATGATTTCATAGATAATTATATTACAATATTTTTCTAATGATTTTATCCATGGTTTTAATGAAGTAATTCTTTGGTGACTTTAGCAATTAATTTATTTCACATTCGCTTCTAATGTTTTTATTTCTATTTTTAGCTGAAACGTAACTTTATGGAACAATAATTTTATTATCTTTAATAGTAAGATTTGTGTTAATTTCTACGAAAATCGTGCCTTGGATGGATAGCCTCATTCGACAGCAATTGGTTAGATATGGGAGAGATAGGAATTTAAATCCTTTCCCATAGGGACCTTCTAGGAATGGATTAATGGCCTTTTGGTAACGTCCTTGCCTGTTAATCGCCAGACTGTGGTTCGATTCCCACTCAAACTTTTGAGTTCCTTTGGTTGATTCACCCCTCGCCATCCTTGTGAGCTAAGAATGGGGTTTGGAGGAGGTTATAGGTGTATCTGATCTGCTGAGTCATCAGCACCCATTGCCTGGCCCTCCCTAGTCCTAGCTTGGTTGGTGAGGGGGCTTTGAGCGCTATTGATTTGTATATATATATATATATATACATATATATATATATATATATACATATATATATATATATATATACATATATATATATATATATATATAGTCAGTCTCTTGGGCATTACCCTGACTGGTAGGGTTTATTTGTTTTGTATTATGGTAAGGCCAAATTATCGAGGAGTTATATATCCTAGCATTTAAAAAGAATAAGTAAACTTTATTTCTTGATTTAGACAGTTTCACATATATCATTTTTGGGCTGGCTTTAAATGTGTAGGACAAATCCTTATGTGTATCTTTTCATATATATATATATATATATATATATATTATATATATATATATATATATATATATATATAACTTCTACTTTAGATCTGTTTCATTGTGAATAATATTCTGGGCTGTTCAGAATATTATCCCATTATTGGTCTCTGATTGAAGCTTATGATATATATGTTTGTTTATCTATCCACTTGAAATACCAAAACCTGCAACCGGATGAATCATACTTAGGAGACCAAAGTTTCTTACCATACTGTTGTGTATTGTAACACATCTTAAATTATCAATTCTTTTTCATTCTTTTATTGCCGATTTGTAAACGGTGTACACCTACATATAATGCCATCTAGGTTTTCAAGAATACCTTGGCAGTGTATTTCCTTCTCTCAATAGTCCCTTGGCTCTGAAAGGAAAGTATATTCACAATGAAATTTTCAGCCATTCCAACAATTTCTAAAAACATAACAGACACCTCACACGTCTCGAACTGTCCACCTAACCACGTCATGATTCCTCGCTGCTGGGAGGAAGGGCGATGGTGGCTGGTACAACACAAACATACCCTACCGGGGTCTAGCGACGGTGGGCAGGGCAGCCAGTCGGGACTACGGTCCACCCCAAAGCAAAAGCAAAGTCCTTCAAAAGAAGGCAGCCTTGTTACCCCCATAAAAATGGGAAAAAGGCACGCTAATAGATGATGATGTTTAATGTAGTTTAAACCCTCAACGGCATTTATAGCTACATTCAAGAACCCTATTTGTCTTAACTATATACACTGTTTTGTATATAACTGTGTCAGACCTCTGTGAATAAACTATATAAAAATATCTTCTGTGTTCTCATTAAAAACATACTTCTTCTTCTTCCAGCTTTATCCCTATTCGGGGGTCGCCGTTTCTAATGAGTCTCTTCATCTCCCTCTGTCCTGTGTCATTTCCTCCCATACTCCCTTCTCCCTCATATCATCTCTAATGCAATCTCTCCACCTGGTCTTAGGTCTTCCTCTCCTTCGTGTTCCATCCACCTCCACGTCCATCACTTCTCTTGCCATGTGTTGCCCTTCTCTTCTCATCAGGTGGCCATACCATCTTAACCTTGCCTCTTGCACTTTCTCATTAAAAACATACATACTATTAAATTCGTGATGTTCTTTTGGTGAATAACTAACCCGCAAATTTCTTTGGAGGAATAACTATAACTTTGTGGATTTTTTGGATGATGTAATGAATAGGCCACATCATTTGAACTGGAATTTCCACCTTGATTGATTGATTGATTGATTTGAGGTTTTCTGACATCCTGACATCTAAGGTCATTGACGCCTATTTCCACCTTGAATCATTAGTATCATAGCCTTACTGAAAAATCAACCAGTATGGCACAATTATCGATTCTTTCGGTGTACTTTGTTTAAGCATCTCGTAAAACTTCAAACGAGACCATACTCAATTTTTTTAACGAGGCGCATTTGCACGGACCCTCAGCGGTGCCCTTTTTAGCTCGGAAAACTTTCTTGCTTTCTGATGGATTAGAATGATCGTGTCCAACCAATCAACGATCAGGAAACTTTTCCGAGCTAAAAGGGCACCCCTGCGAGTTGGTGCAAATCTGCCTCACTAAAACGAATTGACTATAGTTGGGTGATGCAATGTGAAAAGGAACTCAAAGACAAAGAACATCTTGATTTCCGTCAGGTTAGAATCCACGCAAAGACGTACACTTGATTCAAAAGGTCCAACTAATATGTGTCTTTATCTAATTCAAGCACAGAGAGAGAGAGAGAGAGAGAGAGAGAGAGATAGATAATATGCCATGATAAAAAACCTGTGAAACAAAATGAAACTAAGGGAAACGAGAGAGAGAGAGAGAGAGAGAGAGAGAGAGAGAGAGAGAGAGAGAGAGAGTTTCATTTTGTTTCACGGGTTTTTTATCATGGCATATTATCTCTCTCTCTCTCTCTCTCTCTCTCTCCTCTCTCTCTCTCTCGTTTCCCTTGGTGGTTAAATTGAGCTGCT
>NC_090733.1:125374318-125380774 GCF_036898095.1 Palaemon carinicauda | reverse complement strand
ATAGTACAGAGGATACGGCACTACCCAAGACTAGAGAACAATGGTTTGATTTTGGAAGACCTGCTTGATATAGCTAAAGAGTCTCCTCTATCATTATGAAGAGGAAAGTGGCCACTGAACACACATACAGACCTACATACAAACAAATAGATACACGCCTATCAAAACATATCCGTTGGCGAAGGTAATCTTGTGAGACGCAGATGAAACATCGAAAATAGCTCACAGTATAGGGTGAGGCTCGCAATCTCATCCCTAAACTAATGCTTGAACATTCGCCATAGACCATTAGAGTCTTTTGAGAACTTTTATTATTATTATTATTATTATTATTATTATTATTATTATCTAAGCTACAACTCTAGTTGGAAAAGCAGGATGCTTTAGGACCAAGAGCTCCAACAGGGTAAAATAGCCCAGTGAGGAAAAGAAATAAGGAAATAAATAAACGACAAGAAAAGAAATGAACAATCAAAATAAAATATTTTTTGGAACAGTAACAAATTTCAAATAAATCTTTCATATATGAACTATAAAAACGCCATAAAAAGAAAAGAAAAGAAAACAAGAGAAAGAGAAATAAGATAGATTCAGACACACAATATTGTTAGGTAATCAGCAGTCTATCAAGGACTATATTTTCCCTGTTGGAGCCCTTGGGCTTATAGCATCTTGCTTTTCCATCTAGGGTTATAGCTTGGCTAATAATAATAATAATAATAATAATAATAATAATAATAATAATAATAATAATAATGATAATATGTACACTTAATATTTTTATTTATAATTAAACATTGCGAAATTAAATCATCAGCATAGATAATTTATTGCAGTATTTTATTTTCTTATCATAAAATTATAGAAGAAAAGAGAACATAGAATTAAGATAACAGGAGGTACATACATATTTACCTCAATCAAGAGATAAGAACTTTCATAACTGTGAATAGATGTAATAAACTGTCTGGTTTCAGACACTCACCAGAACGTCAGCTGGGTCAGCTGGTCAAACCCAACCCCCAGCCCTGCGGTGCCCAACCGCAGGAGTAACCTCACAAGTAAACAGCTTAAACTCACAGTTCCAAGCTGGGATCGATATGCTGCCATGCGAATGCAAGGCGAACGCGTTACCACTGTACTAACCAGGAGCTCTGGAGGCAAATGTTATGATAATTTCTAAGAGCCCCAGGGAGTTATGGTTACAGTGTTACAGAAGTAGGTACAAGGAGCAAATAGTTATGGGGAATACATCATGAGAAACTAAAACAAAAAAAAAAAAAAAAAAACAAAAAAAAAAAAAAGTGCCATTTGGCAATTCGACCTGGTCGTTCATGTAGGCGTTCACATTCGAAAACAATTGGCATGGATTGCCTAAAAATGGAATCAGTACATGCACTGGCTTAACATTAGGCATGATGTTTACCTTGCTTTTGTGTTTTGACTTGAAATTCATAACAGGTTGCATATATGGGATGGTGGCTATTGACAGGAGCCATTTTCCTGGTTCTTGAATTGGAAAAAACCCATGGTTGTAACACTGATAAATGGCATATAGTTGAGTTTACAGATATTTTGTACATACATACATATACCAAAGGCACTTCCCCCAATTTTGGGGGGTAGCCGACAACAACAAGAAACAAAACAAAAAGGGGACCTCTACTCTCTACGTTCCTCCAGCCTAACCAGGGACTCAGCCGAGATATTTTGTATGAGGCAAATAAGAAAAATATGATCCATTTTAATAACTAAATTAAATATCTCGGCTAATGATGTTTGATATTTTCTATATCTTCAACAATAAAAATATCTCGTAATAATGGCGTTAGGGTACAGCCAATAAACAGAAAAACCATGATTCCAGGCACATATAATATCCGAATTCTATAAAGTCTCATGAACACTGACCGAGTGAAAATGCGTAGATTATATTACGTGAATTAAATTATCAAAATCAAATACCCATAGATGGAAATATATATATATATATATATATATATATATATATATATATATATATATATATATATAATATATATATTTTATATATATATATATATATATATATATATATATAATGTATATATATGTATATATATATAAATACATATATACACACACACATATATATATATATGTATATATATATATGTATATATAAATACTTATATATACACACTCACACACACACATATATAATATATATATATATATGTATATATATATATCATATATATATATATGTATATATATATACATACATATATATATATATATATATATAAATATAAATATAATACTATATATATATATATATATATATATATATAAACAGGTTGGTGCAAAAGTAGGTGGACAGTATATGGAATTGGTTTATGCATCGGTTATTCAAGGGTTGTAGCTTAGCAAGTAATAATAATAATAATAATGATAATAATAATAATAATAATAATAATAATAATAATAATAATAGAAGCTTTTTGACCGAATCGCGTGAAATTTAATGGTGGTGATTGGCCATGATCAAAGGACAAATTTATTACATTTTTTATTGATTGTGTCAAAGGTCAAGGTTAAGATAACGAAAAGGTGAAAAACGTCTTTATCCATAATTTTTTGCCTGTAGCTGAAATACATCATGATATTTTAGGTTCTCCTTTGAGTCGAGTTATATAACTGTAATTTACTACGAGAGGTTGTGTATTAGATATCATCTATGAAGAAAATTATTCCAAATTCATCTGTGTGATGTGAAACAGCAGCACGTAACTATGAGACTTATTTTGAAAGGAACCAATTTCTGAAATATACAAAGGTCTCATTACAATATTTATCCTGGACATTTTTACGCTTTTACTTGTCTAATGATGGAGATTTGGGAAGTACCACCTCAAACATGTAAAAGGGCAACTTACCTTAGAATTTTCACCGTTTCAGATCGAAAGGAAGAAAAGATAGTTGTCTCTGCTGACTCATTTAGTTTACTATAGTTGTCTCACGGCTTTGTTTCTTTATAGTATCGTGTTTTAATTGTCTGGCCTATTTATAGGAGATGGTTAAGCTTTGGCCATTATGTATGAAAAAGACCTTTAGATCCTAGATATTAGTTATTCCAAATAAGGTCGATTTACTTAGTAGCCTCCTGGCTAGTGCAGTGGTAACGTGGTCGCCTAGCATTCGCTTGGTAGCAGATCGATCCCAGCCCGGGAACGTGAGTTTAAGCTGTTTACTGGGAAGGCCACTGCTGTGGAAGGTCGAGTTAGTTGCATAGTATAAAGGCCGCTCATGAATGGCAGAGGTATTCCCATTGCAGGCAGAACAATGCCCTAAAGACTGATCATATATGATTCACGCTCAAGCCCCTTCTCTACCAAATCTAGGACCAGGGAGGGGCAGGTAATGGCTGGTAATGACTCAGCAGGTAGACCTAAGGGCTCCTCCAAAACCCCCATCCTTAGCTCACAAGGATGGCGAGGTTGCAACCACTAAAGGAACTGATGAATTTTAGGGGGATTCGAACCCTTTTCAAGCGATCACCAGGCAGAGAAATTACCAATAAGGCCACAACAACCCTGGAGAAGAAATAAGGTAATAAATACGCTTAAAGTTGAATGGGAACAAAGCAAAATTTCCGCTATTATTATTATTGTTATTATAATTTTTTTTTTTTTTTTGCATTTATTATTTTTCGACAAGATACAAATTATTTTTTAACAAATTCCAGTTTGTATTCGTTTAAAAATTATAACTGGGTTTTGCTCGTATTACAAGTCATTTTGATTATATTTAAGCATAATCAATTTTCAGTTAATTATTTTAATTAAAGATAAAGTCGGACAATTAAGGTTTCTTAATGCATTTTTAGAAGGTACAATATACCCAAAATTCGGCACTTATTAAAACGCCCTCTTTCCCAGGAAAGGTAAACTATCAATAGATCCAACTTGGCGTCCGGGCCTACGTCTACGTGTTTTTTTCTGTGTATACATGTGTTTGCCTTGAGACGATAGAAGCACTAGAATATATTATTCACCTGACACTGGAGGATGGTTTAGCCATGTGGCCTTTAGACGGAAGTGATTCAGAAACCGTGAGTCTGACCTATTCTAGACACTGTGACCTCCTGTTCGATTTTCATTTTATTATTATTATTATTATTATTATTATTATTATTATTATTATTATTATTATTATTATTATAAGCTAAGGTACAACCCTAGTTGGAAAAGCAGGATGCTATAAGCCCAAGGGCTCCAACAGGGGAAAATTACTATTATTATTATTATTATTATTATTATTATTATTATTATTATTATTATTATTATAAGCTAAGGTACAACCCTAGTTGGAAAAGCAGGATGCTATAAGCCCAAGGGCTCCAACAGGGGAAAATTACTATTATTATTATTATTATTATTATTATTATTATTATTATTATTATTATAAGCTAAGGTACAACCCTAGTTGGAAAAGCAGGATGCTATAAGCCCAAGGGCTCCAACAGGGGAAAATTACTATTATTATTATTATTATTATTATTATTATTATTATTATTATTATTATTATAAGCTAAGGTACAACCCTAGTTGGAAAAGCAGGATGCTATAAGCCCAAGGGCTCCAACAGGGGAAAATTACTATTATTATTATTATTATTATTATTATTATTATTATTATTATTATAAGCTAAGGTACAACCCTAGTTGGAAAAGCAGGATGCTATAAACCTAAGGGTCCCAACAGGGATAAATAGCCCTGTGAGGAATGGAAATAATGAAATGAATAAACTACAAGAGAAGTAATGAACAATCAAAATAAAAAAAAATTATGAACAGTAATAACATCAAATTAGATCTTCTATATATATAAACCATAAAAACTTAAAAAAAAGTGGAAGAGAAATAAGATAGAAAAAACTTACTATTTTCATGTACTTACAGTAAAATCAGGATGCACTATCTAAGATAACATTAATAGTAACTCTCTTTGTGGTTGAGTTACTGAGTCAATGGAACCTTAAGGTCTTCGGCCCGGGTTCGATTTCCCGGCTGACCAGAAGCTATTATCTTTTGAGTTGATTCCCCCTTGTGTGTCTGATCCCGAGGTATAGAGAGAATCTAGATAATAGGAGGAGTATAATATATGGCTTATATGGATAGGAAAAACACGCTTAAATGTGCAATATTTATCATATATATACATATATATATACATATATATATATATATATATATATATATATATATATATATATATATTCAAATAAGCCATATATATTTTTGATACATTAATGTCTGGATTCTATTAACGACCTCAAAAATATATATGGCTTATTTGAATATATATGAAAAACACGTCTAAATGTGCAAAATTTATCATATATATATATATATATATATATATATATATACTGTAAACATGTATATATATATATATATATATATATATATATATATATATATGTATATATATATACATATATATATGTATATATATATATATATACATATATATATATATATATATATATATATATACATACATATATATATATATATATATATATATATATATATACATACATATATATACTATGGCACTTTCTCCAATTTTATAAGGTGGGCCAACATCCAAAAAAAAAGGGGGGGGGGGGGGCAGAATTTTTTTCTCTTCGTTTCTCTTTACCTGTTGTGCGCAAAAATTTTCTTTTTTGTTTTGAAAGTAAAAAGAAAATGTAAAGAGTTGTATTTAAGGCGATGCATTGATTGTTTATGGGGATTATTATGCTATAATTTCTTCTTAAAGCATTGCCAAATTTTAGGCCAGCGTTATTTTGGGGGTTTTAATAAAAGGAAGTACTATTTTAGTTTAAATATTTCATGGTTGTTAATTAATCTTCTTCATTGTATTATTATTATAATTAATTTTTAACAGTTACTCTTTAAATGCAATATTGATTATCATTATGACCAGTGAAATCTGAATTAATCACCTCATTAAGGAAGTCTGGGTGTTGGTAATGTTGTTCATTGCAAATTGAATTAATTACCTCATTAAGGATGTTTGGATTTTGGTAATTCTGTATCCATTTGGTAGATGGATTATGGAAAAATATCGTTAATTCTTGTTCCGAAAATTATACCAAGGCTCATCTTGACTTTAGCGAAAAGGGATTTTATGTTTTGAATTTTCCGTGCTTAAGAAACCGAAGCTGCATATTCCAATACCGTAAGTATTTTGTGACAAAATTTAACACAATTATTCACAGTAAACATAAATGCGATTTATATTTAATTTTAACTAGGAAAATTACGTTCATATCCCGATAACTAGGCGTATTTGATCATAAGTGTTCAGTGTTGGTGGCGGTATGCGCTCTCCGAATACATTTCTTACTTATTTATACTACATATATTTTTTATCTTGACGATGTGTTGATTTTCGGGTTGAAAAC
>NC_090733.1:125339318-125361818 GCF_036898095.1 Palaemon carinicauda | reverse complement strand
AGAGAGAGAGAGTTAAATTTCTGAATCGTGGATGAACCTTGTGTTGAAACACTTCCATAGTAACAGTAATGAGAGAGAGAGAGAGAGAGAGAGAGAGAGAGAGAGAGAGAGAGAGAGAGAGAGAGAGTTAAAATTCTGAATCGTTGATGAACATTGTCTTGAAAAACTTCCTCAATAACAATAATCTCTTCATGTCTTATGCAGATGGCAAATCTGTTGAGTGTCACCTTGGTTCTGAAGCATTGTAAATATATATTTTTAATTGTTTTTATATAACTTTATATGTCATAAGATATTATTATTATTATTATTGATAATAATAATATCATTGTTATTATTATTATTATTATTATTATTATTATTATTATTATTAATTGATAAGCTACAACCCTAATTGGAAAAGCAGGATGCTATAAGCCCAGGCGCTCCAACAGGGAAAAATAGCCCAGTGAGAAAAGGAAACAAGGAAAAATAAAATATTTTAAGAACAGTAACATTGAAATAAATATTTCCTATATAAACTATAAAAAAATTAGATACATCGTTGATTATACAGCCTGAAATTTTATGATCATGTTTTTCTACAGCTGTATTATTTGTTTCGATAACGTTTGGCCACCTGGTAACACTGATCACCTGTTTTACCTTTTTGTTAAACAGCGTTTATATTCTGCGATCACTCAAGTCCTTTCTAATAATCAGTTTTGGTAAGTTTTATCATATTAGATGCTAATTGAATAATATTTAATTATTGATCATGCAAATTGAGTCTCGCTTTGAAATGGTGAAAATAAGTTTAACAGTTTTGCAGTATTTAACAGTTTTCAGGTACCATGGATCTCTCTCTCTCTCTCTCTCTCTCTCTCTCTCTCTCTCTCTCTCTCTCTCTCTCTCTCGTATGTCCACGTCCGAGCCTTGCTTCTTGATAAGATATTTGATGCATTGATGGGAGTTATCACAAACATCAAACCTCATATGAATGGCTTAATCAATGAGCACTCCCAAGGTACACGAAAGCCAGAACAGCACACTCTTATTAGAAGCAACCTTATTGGTTAATCTAGCCTGTTCATCCAATCAGCGGCGAGAAAGGTGAATAGAGACCCAACATTTGGTACGGTTAGCTCGAATGTTTTGGTTTGACTTCCAGGTCTCTTCGGAAGACGGGAGGCGCTCCACCTAAGACGTTTTACTCTTGAAAATCTTTTCTTCTATAACGAGTAATAAGATTATTTTTAGGGAACTCATTTTACTAGCCGGAAACTGATGACGGCCAGGGACACTGGTCATCGAGAGTTTACAGATTCTAATGGCTTAATTGGGTCCGGGGAAAGTCTTAGATGCCCAGCCGATAAGGAGGAGCTGCCTTGTATTGAGCCAAGACGTTCATATAACGACCAGGGGTTTGTGTTTGTGTGGCTTAAGGGTTAGGGTTCCGGGCATCTGAATAAGCCAAGCAAGATGAAGGAGCAGCGTGAAAGGCAGCGTTGGATTAGTGGTTTCTCAAGCGTAGCTGATAAAGACATCTAAGGTAGTTTGTAGGTTGGGTTTTTTGGACGCGAAGTCTACCGCTAGGCGGCACCACCGCTGGTTTGGGATATGTTTTGATTGGACGCTGTCAACCTCACCTTTATGTTGGGTCTTTGGTCATGATGCTTTTACATCGACCTAATGGTCGAATATCTAGAACAAATAATTACAATTACAGTTAAAACAATTAAATTGCATTGTTATATGAAAGTACGAGCTTTCATATAGGCATTATGTATCTGTGCATAGGTATATTAAGCGACTGATGAGAAAGTTTTCTATGCTGGTGGTTATCCTTGCTTCAACAGCTAAAGGATAGATATGGCAGTTTATATACCTTTGGAGCCACATGCTATTAGAAAGAAAAGCTTATTGTAAATTATATATATATATATATATATATATATATATATATATATATATATATATGTATATATATACACACATATATATACATACACATATGTATCTATGTATATATGTATACATATATATATATATATATATATATATATATATATAATTATATATGTTGCTATATCGTGATCAATGTTTATCCGATTTCCATGAAACTAGTCCCAAAAAGTGCGTTATATATATATATATATATATATATATATATATATATATATATATATATATATATATATATATATATATATATATATGTATATATGATTATATATGTTGCTATATCGTGATCAATGTTTATCCGATTTCCATGAAACTAGTCCCAAAATGTGCGTTATTCAATCTTGTATTATACACAACTTTTCACTTTCTTTTTAGGTAATCTGATTTCGCATATTTAGTCTTTATAAATATCATTTCACACTGTTTCACTCACTCTATCAGTCTCTTTTCACACTTTGTTTCACTCACTATCATTCTCTTTTCACACTTCATTTCACTCACTCTATCAGTTTCTTTTCACACTTCATTTCACTCACTATATCAATCTCTTTTCACACACCATTTCACTCACTCTATCAGTCTCATTTCACACTTCATTTCACTCACTCTATCAGTCTCTTCACACTTCGTTTCACTCACTCTATCAGTCTCTTTTCACAATGTTTCACTCACTATCAGTCTTTTCATACTTTGTTTCACGCACTCTATCAGTCTTTTTTCACACTTCATTTCACTCACTCTATCATTCTCTTTTCACACTTCATTTCACTCACTCTATCAGTCTCTTTTCACACACCATTTCACTCACTCTATCAGTCTCATTTCACACTTCATTTCACTCACTCTATCAGTCTCTTTTCACACTTCATTTCACTCACTCTATCAGTCTATTTTCACACACCAATTGGTTTCCTATTCCCTTTTTTCACATTGCCTAACTAGAATTGAAAAGATACAAGACCACTCTGTGGCAATTTCTTTACATACAAAGTAGAAAATACATGGAGTTCAGTTCCAGCGGATGTAGTAAACAGTAGCACGGTAAACGAGTTCAAGAATAAGTTAGACAAGATCTTAAGAACTCTCTAAATGCTTAAACTAAACCGCTCTACTAAAGAGCAAATGGAGTCTTCTCCGCGGATGGACTAAAAAGTATTTTAGACATTCAAAATCCTTGTAACACTCTCACTAAAAAGTGTTTGTGACATCCAAAATCCATGTAACTCTCCTCTCTCTCTCTCTCTCTCTCTCTCTCTCTCTCTCTCTCTCTCTCTCTCTCTCTCTCTCTCTCTCTCTCTGTCAATTTCTTTACATACAAAATAGCAAATACATGGAACAGATTTCCAGCGGATGTAGTTAACAGTAGCATTGTAAACGAGTTCAAGAATAAGTTTGACAATATCATAAGAACTCTCTAAATGCTTAAAATGAATCGCTCTTCCCAAGAGCAAATGAAGTCTCCGTGGATTGACTAAAAAGTCCAAGACATCCAAAATCCTTGTAATTCTCTCTCTCTCTCTCTCTCCTCTCTCTCTCTCTCTCTCTCTCTCTCTCTCTCTCTCTCTCTCTCTCTCTGAATAGACTTCCAGTGGATGTAGTAAACAGCAGCAGGGTAAACGAGTTCAAAAATGAATTAGACAAGATCATAAGAACTCTCAAAATGCTTAAAACGAATATCTCTACCGAAAAGCAAATGGAGTCTCCGCGGATGGACTAAAAAGTCTTTAAGACATCAAAAATCTTTGTAACTCCCTTTTCTGAGATAGATTAATAATATTCTAACATAATCTTGACCGTGCAATCGATAAACAGTTATACTGTAGTGGGTTGTACACTTATATTGACAATTATTTCAATTATTTTATAATTAATCGTTATCCATTTCTTTAACTTTTCCTCTTTTTTGATATTTTGATCATTTACTAATTGTCCTTGAAAATTTTGGCTACTTTATATATCTGTTTGTTGGTTTTGCTATTGTTCTTCTTCTTATTAATTATTAATTTATTCTGGCATTTGTTTGGAGAACTTCAATATATTTTTAGCCCAAATACATTCTCACTTTCTTTTATCCTCTTTCAGTTTTAAAAATTCTTTCTCCTTTTCGTATTAAAATCGATTGAATTTATATAACTTCCACATCTTAATACTTTTATTCTCGCTTTCTAACCTATCAAAACATCTTTGTTTATGGCCATCCATTAAAACCTCGTGTTTTCCTATTTCCTTCCCTTCCTCCACTTTCTTCAACTCTTCCGCCCTTCTCTCACTCTGTCTCTCCTCCTCCTCCCATCCCCCTTATCTACCTAGTCTGTCCCTCACTTCCCCCATCCCCCTTGTCTGGATCATCCCCCTCCCACCGACTGGGTTCTGGACTTGTCATCTACATTATGCAGCCTTTGGGCACACACACTCTCTCTCTCGCTCACTTGGCTAGCATGTTTCATTTCAATTTTACTAAATATTCCGACAATATCCTTAATTTAACAATTACTGCCCTGTTGAAAATTTCAGGACTCTTAATTAGGACCAAGATTCGTTTCTTGGAGTTTTTTTTTCTATTTCCTTCTGTGAATGGATCAAGTTGATTTTTTTTCCATTATTCTAAAAACACCTATAAGATTTCGAGTTTGTTCCTTGAAAGTCTCATGTACTAAATCAGTATCTCTTTTTCCCAATAGATTTGTAATCCTTTTAGCCTCCTCTTTGGCAAACTTAAATGTTTTACTTTGTACTGTTTTAAAAAAATTCTTTTTGGCGTTTCAGACTTCATTTATTTTCTTTTGGGTGATGGAAAATGTTTTGATAGTAAGATTTGCATTTCAGTGGGATTTTGGAGTCGGGTTGAGTCATCCAGAATGGAAATTATTTCGTTCTGGAAGTAAAAGAGGAAAATAATCGTTCCTGGAACTTTGAATATTTTTTTTATTTAGGTTATAAGTTCTAGTCAGACCAAAGAAAAACAAACGCTACAAGTTAATGATTGTTGATAACGATAGAGATGTTGTTATTATTATTATTATTATTATTATTATTTCCTGGAACTTTTAATGTTTTTTTATTTAGTTTATAAGTTCTAGGTAGACCAAAGAAAAACAAACACTACAAGTTAACGATTGTTGATAACGATAGAGATGTTGTTGTTATTATTATTATTATTATTATTATTATTATTATTATTATTTCCTGGAACTTTGAATGTTTTTTTATTTAGTTTATAAGTTCTAGTCAGACCAAAGAAAAACAAACACTACAAGTTAACGATTGTTGATAACGATAGAGATGTTGTTGTTATTATTATTATTATTATTATTATTATTATTATTATTATTATTATTATTATTTCCTAGAACTTTGAATGTTTTTTTATTTAGTTTATAAGTTCTAGTCAGACCAAAGAAAAACAAACGCTACAAGTTAATGATTGTTGATAACGATAAAGATGTTATTATTATTATTATTATTATGATTATTATTATTATTATTATTATTATTATTATTATTATTATTATTATTATTATTATTATTAAGAAAGTATAACAATATAGAGCAATCTGTATATGAATATTGTAAACAAGTAAAATTTAACAATCACTACAAGTTAATGATTGTTGATAACGATAGAGATGTAATTATTATTATTATTATTATTATTATTATTATTATTATTATTATTGTTATTATTGTTATTATTATCATTATTATTATTATTATTATTATTATTGTTATTGTTATTATTATTGCTATTATTATTATTATTATTGTTATTATTATCATTATTATTATTATTATTATTATTATTATTACTTGCTAAGCTACAACCATGTTTGAAAAGCAGGATGGTATAAGCTCAAGGGCTCCAACAAGGGAACAATAACCAAAGTAAGAAAGGAAATAAACAAACTTGAAGAGAAGCAATGAACAATATGAAACATTTTAAGATTTTAAGAACAGTAACAACATTGAAATGGATCTTAATCTCTAAACTATAAAAACTAAAAAAAGTAATAAAAAGAGAAATAAGATAGAATAGTGTGCTCGAGTGTAACCTCAAGCAAGAGAACTCTACCCCAAGACAGTGGAAGACCAAATATTACACTATAAGTCACCACTGGTGACTTATATGATTTAAAACTAATGGGGATAGCAATATTTTATCGGTGTTACTGCGGTGTTTATTATATATAGGAATATATATATATATATATATATATATATATATATATATATATATATATATGTATATATATATATATTTATATGTATATATATACATGTGTATATATATATATATATATATATATAGTGAAGTAGATATGTTAAGAACTTCAGATGCTCTGCAATAACTAAGCGTGGCAATAGAGGTGTTCAAGTAATCAGAGCAGAGAAAAAAAAATCATTTGGAATAATGAGCGAAAGATTGAATTGATGCGTCATGTCAATGCTGAGTTGGGCATACAAATGATTAATGGCTATTTGTGGAGATGAGAATTATGAAATCTTGTGTGAATAGGAATACTGTTAAATACCATTCCATTTGTTTTTACTTGAATTTACTTTAGTTAATACTTAAAAGTTGGGTATTGTTTAGCATAATGCCCCTTAGTTAAAGTACAGCAAGGAAACTGAACAAATTTAGAACTGAAGAAATGAAAATAACTGAAATTACTCGGTTTAATGTTTTAAAGGTCGCCCATGAATGGAAGAGGCAAGGGACTGTGACATTGCCCTTGCAGGCCAATGCTCTAACAGAACTATGCCTGAAAGACTGACCATATACATATCATCGGCACGTAACCCCATTCTCCATCAAGTTAGGACCAGGGAAGGCCAGGCAATGGCTACTGATGACTCAGCGAGTAGAATTATAGCCTCCCCCAAACCCCTCATCCTTAGCTCACAACAATTGTTAGGTTGTAGAAGCTATCGAGCTAGAGCTGGTCTCGAACCTCCGTCCAACAGATTGCAAGGTAGGAACGTTTTCATAACTAATTTAAAGGTTTAAAGGTTTAAAGGCCACTCATGAATGGCAGAGGCAAGGGACAGTGACAGTGCCATAGCAAGCAGGGCAATGCCCTAGAGATTGATCATATTATGATCAGCGTCCAAGCCCCCTCTCCACCCAAACTAGCACCAAGGAGAGCTAGACAATGGCTGCTGATGACTCGGTAGATAGACCTATAGGCTCCCCCAAACCCCTCATCCTTAGCTCACAAGGGATGGTGACTTTGCATCGACCTGAGGAACTAATGAGTTTGAGCGAGACTCGAACCCCAATCTGGCATTCACCAGTCAGGGACGTTACCACATCGGCCACCAATGTAGGTTACACCGATCCAAAGGGAATTATGAAACCTGACTTTAAGTTTTACTTTAGGAGAAGTACGTTGTCCTATCTGAGATTTGTTTGACAAGAAATGTAAAGACATTCGATGTCCGAAAATTCAGTTGGGAAATGTTGAGGTCAGAGATATATTAGAGCTGTTCTTCGGAGAGATATTGTTTACTTTCTGCTATACATTTTTACTCCTAAGAACTTGAAGAGTGTGATACGATTTGTTAACGTTAATGGCTTGTATTAGGTGAAACACATTTATTAATTGAATTAGGCGTTGATTATCATCATCATCTCATATTGGGTAAAATTGTACGTATAGTAAATGAATATGTTTACAAGTAGAACAAAAACTTGCTTGAGGGTACAATCGAACACTTTTCTATCTTATATCTCTTCCTCTTGCTTTTTTTTTTTTTAATCTATAGTTTATATATGAAAGATCTATTTTAATGTTGTTACTGTTCTTAAAATATTTTATATTATTCATTACTCCTCTTTAAGTTTATTTATTTCCTTATTTCCTTTCGTCACTGAGCTATTTTCCCTGTTGGAGCCCTTCGTCGTTCATAACATCTTGCTTTTCCAACTAGGGTTGTACCTTAGCAAGTAATGATAATAATAATAATAATAATAATAATAATAATAATAATAATAATAATAATAATAATAATAATTGAAAGATTGTATATATTTGGCACTATAACACACTCAAATTGACAAGTATTCAGAGAGCGAATGCTTTTTTTAATCTTGTGATGTAGTAGTAGTTTAATTGCTTTCCCGTTTTTGTTCTGAAAGCCACTTGTTATTAATTCTTATTATTATTTATAGTTATTATTATTATTTGCTAAACTACAACCCTAGTTGGAAAAACAGGATGCTTTAAGACCAGGGCCTCGAACAGGGTAAATATCCCAGTGAGAAAAGGAAACAAGGAAAAATGAAATATATTAAGAACAGTAACAACCTGAAAATAAATTTTCCTATATAAACTAAAAAAAAACTTTAACATAAACAAGAGGAAGAGAAATAAGATAGAATAGTGTACCCGAGCGTACCTTCAAGCAAGCGTTTAAGATATTAAAATATTCCAAGTTAACCCAGCAATTAAAATTATGAAATATTCTTTCGAATGAAAACGACTTTCCCTCTCCTGTGTTGTCATTTACATTTTTACTTATTTACTGTCTCACTATATGACATCCTCCCAGGGGCTCCTACTCCTCACTCTCCCTCTCCTATATTTCCAGAAATCCTTTCGAGCCAATAAACGATTTCCCAAAAAGCTTTTATTGTCTGGTGATGTATTGAACAGTGTGAGAGGCATCCACTGCTACTTCCAAAGCAAAGCGGCCCTTCAAAATGACCACTGATGCGTCTTTGTCTGGCTGGAAAGGCCGCAGTCCTCTAGAAGTGAACATAAAGCCTTTTTCGGGAGCACGATATCGCGCTGGAAAGGTGTTAAAACCGCCAGAGTCGATTTTGTGATATTTCCATTTCCCAACAGATTGATTTGATGTTTCCGGTGTCAAAGGATTGCGTCGCTCTAACCGGACGCACTCACACATACATTTCGCTGTCGTGGTGCAACTTTTGAGAAATGATTTGCTAGATGTATTAGAAACTCAAGAAAATGGCATTGATCTTTAATCCTAAATTAATTATAGAACCAAATGCAACACGCTAGTTATCATTATGAAAATAATACAATTAGCCAGTTCACCAGCTATCCTTTGAGATGCTACTGCTAGTTATTGGGTCCTTTGACTGGCCAGACAGTGCTACATTGGATCCTTCATTATGGTTGCGGATCATTTTCCCTTTGCCTATATATACAGAAAATTCTTACATGTTCTCCTCTGTCTCCATACACTTGACAACACACATTACCAAACAATTCTTCTTTGGCCAAGGGGTTAACTAATGTACAGTAATTGTTCAGTGGCTACTTTCCTCTTGGTAAGGGTAAAAGAGACTCTTTAGCTATGGCAAGCAGCTCTTCTAAGAGAAAAATACTCCAAAATCAAACCATTGTTCTCTAGTCTTGGGTAGTGCATATAGCCTCTGTACTATATTCGTCCACTGTCTTGGGGTAGCGTTCTCTTGCTTGAGGGCACACTGTTCTATATTAATTTTCTTCCTCTTGTTTTTTTTTTTTTTTGAAGTTTTTATAGTTTATATATGAAAAAATTTATTTTAATATTGTTACTATTCTTAAAATGTTTTATTTATTTCCTCATTTCCTTTCCTCACTGGGCTATTTTCTCTGTTGGAGCCCTTGGGCTTATAGCATCTCGATTTTCCAACTAGGGTTTTAGCTTTGCAAGTAATAATAATAATAATAATAATAATAATAATAATGATAATAATAATAATAATATTTGTTCCTGTTCATCTTTATTCATATTACTTTTATTTGATTTGGTTATCTAAATATTAACAATATATTGAAAGATCAAAATTAAAAATGTTCAGCTAAATGTTTATGTTATCAATGACGATAATTATTTAAATGAATTTCTATGTTTTAGCATAAAATTTAATATTAGTGGCCAATCCCCTCGAATAAAACTTATTTCCCCCTTTTATTAATGCCATTTTTTTCAATTTTATTATTTTTTATCAAACACAACCTAAACGCTAAAACATTGGTCGTGGAACAATGTATTTGAATACAGGCAGACAACTGATAGTCACATACAAAACGGGAATACAATGAATTTAGGCAATCATATTTTTGGGGGTTCGGTTTCCGTAACAAAACAGGAATATATGACATGTTATATTAAAAGTAAAAAAAAAAGGGGGGGGGGACTCTCGTTTGATTTAACACCTCTGTGATTTGATTATAGTAGATATACAGATATAAAGGGCCTCGGTCTGAAACCGCACCATTATGTCTTTTTCAGCGATTTGCTACTTGTCAAGCTGCGCTTTTTCGTTGTGTTATTTTCTTCCCTTTTTTTTTAAATTGTTGTTCTACGCGTATGAAGGTTTAAAGGCCGCTCTTGAATGGCAGAGGCATTGGGCAGTGAAACTGCTCTAGCAAGCAGGACAATGCCTTTTATATATATATATATATATATATATATATATATATATATATATATATATATATATATATATATATATATATATATATGATCAGCGCCCGAGCCCCCTCTCCACCCATCCTAGGACCAAGGGGGGCCAAGCAATGGCTGCTGATGATTTTACAGGTAAACCTATAGGCGTTTAAAGGTTTAAAGGCCGCTCATGAATGGCAGAGGCATGGGGCAGTGACATTGCTCTAGCAAGCAGGACAATGCCTTAGAGACTGGCTCAAGCCCCCTCTCCACCCATGCTAGGACCAAGGAGTGCCAAGCAATGGCTGCTGATGACTTAACAGGTAGATCTAAAGGCGCTTAAAGGTATGAATGCCGCTCATTGAATGGCAGAGACAACAGACAGTGACATTACTCTAGCAAGCAGGGCAATGCCTTAGAGACTGATCATATATATACATATGATCAATGCCCAAGCCCCCTCTCCACCAAAGCTAGGACCAATGAGAGCCAGGCAATGGCTGCTGATGACTCAGCAGATAGACCTGTAAGCTCCCCCAAACCCCCATCCTAAGCTCACAAGGATCGTGAGGTTGCAACGACCTAAGGAATTATCGAGCTTTAGTAGGACTCGAACCCCAGTCGGGAGATCACCAATCAGGGACGTTACCACATAGGCCACTGTCACCCTATAATCAGTGTTATCTTTATTATTATTATTATTATTATTATTATTATTATTATTATTATATACTTTTTATAGCACGGCACTGCGTTTGATGCTGGTGTCGTGTAAAATTTGAAGGCTGATAGCAGAATTTGAGGTGAAATGTTTATATATATACATATATATATATATATATATATATATATATGTATACATGTATATATATATATATATATATATGTGTGTGTGTGTGTGTGTGTGTGTGTTTGTATGTGTATGTGCGAAGGCTGATAGCAGAATTTGAGGTGAAATGTATATGTATATATATATATATATATATATATATATATATATATATATATATATATATGTGTGTGTGTGTGTGCGTGTTTGTGTGTGTATGTGCATGTGTATTTGTTGAAACAATTACGTTGCGAGTTATTTTTTCTCAAAAAAATGCTAAAATCATATAGACTTTGAATTCCTTTCAAAATCAGTTAGTCATAACTATAGTGATTATTATAATTAATCATTATTATTATCAAATATCCTTACATATTTATCAAATATTATTATCATTATTATTATTATTATTATTATTATTGTTGTTGTTGTTATTATTATTGTTCATTTCAAAATCAGTGAATCATAATTATGATGATTTGTATAATCGGTAATTATTGTTATAAATTATCTTTAAAATTTTATTGAACATTATTATATATATATTATTATTATTATTATTATTTTTAATATTTTCATATAATTTCATCGTAATTTCCATATTTAGTAAATATTTTTGCAATATCACGGACATGTCATAAAAAAAAGAATAAATAATTCGCATTTGTATATCCTTAGCATGGAAAGTAAAATCCCTCAGAGAGGAAACAAAGACATCTGGAAAGGCAGTAAAAGGTATCCTATGAAATTATCACAGGACATCTTTCCAGGGAGTGTCCGTAATCTGGCTAAACATCAGACAAAGTGTTTTGTCCGCCAGACGATCCAATTCTGTAACGCCATCAAGTGGAATCTTTTTGTTCAAATTCTTCTTATCGGTAACTATAAACGATCACGAGATGGGATTCAATGCAATTCCAGACTCTCTCTCTCTCCCTCCTCTCTCCTCTCCCTCCCCCTCTCCTCCTCCTTTGGTGTTTACATTCGAGTTTCAATTCCCGACGTCCGATCTCACTTACAATTTATGGGTTGTTAACATATATTCAACCGTCTGTGGGATCAGAAACCCTTTTGGACGTTTCTATTTTTTTTTCTTTCAGCGTTACGATTTTGCTTTGGGAGAATGACAAGGAGGGGGGTGGGGAGAGAAACGGGGGGAGCCAGTGACGTCACGGTTGTAGCATCAGCTTCCTCGTACGGTACAGGAATATTTTAGCTTTTAAAGTCCAGCTCTTATATGATTATGAGGCAGTAAGGAATCCGTTTAACTTTGGCTGCTTACCGCAGCGAAAAATGACCCGTTTGGCCCCCATGAATACATTAGCATGGATTGCAAATAATCAGGGGGAGATGTCCGAGCTAGAAACGGAAACATTTCTCTCTCGATTTTCCGGCTGCCTATTTTGTACATTCAAGTAGCTTTAGAGAAAAAGGAAAAGATGAATAAAACATCGAAAAGAACATTTTTTTTTATATATTTTTAAATTTCTATCCATTTCCTTTTTTTTTTTTTGAGAATAGGAAAAAGGAAAAGGCATTTTAGAAAAGAGGAGATATGTATCAATGCCACTTTCCAAATAAGGGATATAATAAAGTGTGCATTTAAGTAGCTTTAGAGAAAAAGGAAAAGATGAATAATACATCGAAAAGAACATTTATATATATACTGTATATATATATATATATATATATATATATATATATATATATATATATATATATATATATATATATATATATGTATGTATTAAATTTGTATCCCTTTCCTTTTTTTTTTGATAGAAGGAAAAAGGAAAATGCATACTAGAAAAGAAGAGATATGTATCAATGCCACTTTCCAAATAAGGGATCTCATAAATGATTTGAATAAAGCCACCGAAATGCCTTGTGATCTGTTCTTCCGAAATGAGCGTCGGGGGTTTGGGGGGAAGGGGGAGTGGGAGGGGGGTGGGGGGGTTTACGATTTGCATATTCTATTTGAGATGCGTCCGAACGTGTTGTCCACTCAGCCAATCAGAGCCCTCCCTTGGGGTCTTGTCGCAACTGGCCATCTTAAGCAGGCTGTGCATTATGGGTAATAAACGAAAATGACCCGTATAACGTGCTGGGGTGGGATCTCTCTCTCTCTCTCTCTCTCGCTCTCTCTCTCTCTCTCTCTCTCTCTGAGAATAAAAGTATTTTGTGTGTGCGGTGAGAAGTGTAGAATTACTTAAAAGTAGTAGAAAATGAGAGTTGTACGTTATTTTGAGAAGGTTTGTTCATGTGGAGAGAATTGGTAGAATAAAGATCTAGAAACGGTCTGAAGAAACAAATTAATCCGAGCACAGCGTTTATTATGAGTCTCTCTCTCTCTCTCTCTCTCTCTCTCTCTCTCTCTCTCTCTCTCTCTCTCTCTCTCTCTCTCTCTCTCTCTCTCGTACACTTTCTTTGACGTATATTCGAAAAGGCTAGAAGATAATCATACTCCATACTAGATGGTTTATAGCATTAACATCAGGAGATAACGGGCTTAGTTTAATGTGGACTAATGCATGTAGAATGTATGCTGATATGAATCTCTTTAGAATCCCTTTATGTAATCCCGGAGGGTAGGACTCGTTTATGTAAATATAAAAGTAAAGCTGTTTGGGATAAATTTCATAGTTCACGAACAATTTGTCATTGGGTGAAAGTACCCTGACAGAAGATGAAATAGGTAACGTAGAAATGATGGTTACAGAAGACGAAAATTACTGCCAGATCTTTGCTTAGACAGCATCTATAACGTTTAAAACGCTTCGAGATGACTAAAATAACTGTCAGATTTATTGCTCTTCGAAACAAACCTTGAAAGGAGTAGAAAGAATTGGCAGTAAATATATGTTTGCTTATCAGTGGATATTTAATTGTGGTCGTTGGTATTTAATTCCTTTACTGTATTTATAAAGGAAATTCGTCGAGACCAGTAAAGCACAACTTCCTTCCTATCAAAAGATTCGTACTGCAAAAAATGCATTCGAAGGTGTGTGGATTCATTGGAAAGGTTCATCTCTTAAGATAAAAAGATAGAGATCCTTGACGTATTGGTCATGATACTTTACCAACAAATTAGAGAATCAGGTAATGTGGGCATGTTCGGGTAAAACCTGTCTTCCCTCTCACGGTCTTTAGCTGTATATAATGTATTTGATAGATAGTTGTCAGTGGTAGGAATCTGTAGTCAGTGGTAGGTCACAGCGTTTCTAGAGGCTGTTTCCCAAGTGCAAGTGGTAGTGTAGCGAGTGATTTTAGCCTTCTGGAAGCGTTGAAAAGGTTGTAGAGGCTGTCTGAGCAAATATCTGGCGGGATTGTAGCCTTCTGGAAGAGATGTAAACGTTTTAGAGGCTGTGCAGTGAGTGCATATGGTTTTATAGCCATTAATTTTAGCCTTTTGGAAGTGTTGTAAACGTTATAGAGGTTGACTGAGCAAATATGTGGCGGGATTGTAGCCTTCTGGAAGAGATGTACATATTTTAGAGGTTGTGCAATGAGTGCATAAGGGTTTTTAGCCAATGATTTTAGCCTTCTGGAAGCGTTGAAAAGGTTGTAGAGGCTGTCTGAGCAAAGATCTGGCAGGAATTGCAGCCTTCTGGAAGAGATGGAAACGTTTTAGTGGCTGTCCAATGAGTGCATATGGTTTTGTAGCCAGTGATTTTAGCCTTCTGGAAGTCCTGTAAACGTTATAGAGGTTGTTTGGGCAAATATCTGGCGAGATTGTAGCCTTCTGGAAGAGATGTACATGTTTTAGAGGCTGTCCAATGAGTGCATATGGTTTTGTAGCAAGGGATTCTAGCCGTCCGGAAGTGTTGTAAACGTTATAAAGGCTGTCTGAGCAAAGATATGTCAGTGATTTGAGCTCTCTGGAAGAGATGTAAAGGTTGAGGCTGTGCAGTGAGTGCATGTGGTTTTGTAGCCAGGGATTTTAGCTGTCTGGAAGCAAAATATATTATCATTCCCATCTCAAAACGTAGCTAAAAACGAGACGGGTGGCGGAGGCATGTCATCAAAGGTAGTATTTATGGGATTATGTTGCTAGTCCCATGCTACACCCAACGATGTTCAATAAGCTGTAAGTTTCGACACCGCCTCTTTGTTTTTGATCGACCCTATGGCCACACCAGGCGTTGTTTTTACTTCCCATATACTGTAGATATCTTCAAGTGTTCTAACGTAAGATTCATCTATTCCCTGTCATTGAAGGACTTTCATTACTGCTGAAGTTTTCACAGAATAAAAAGCCATAAATAAAGCCATACGTAGTGTATTGTCATAGTTTGTCGATTTCTCCATTAGCTGGTTAACAATAAGGATATAGTCAGTTGTTGAGTACCAACTTTAAATCCTGCCTGCTCTCTCTAGATGTCTTTCTATTCAACCTAATGCGATCTTTGTAACTATTTTATATATTATTCAGGTTAAGTTATTGGGCCGTCATTTTTCTGGTCTTTTGTGTCTTCCTTTTTATGAATTCGAATCGGTATTATGGTAAACATTTTCCAAGCTGTAGGTATAAAAAGTTCTTGCATATATTTTATAGTTTTATTACTATGAAGTCCCTCCATCTATTATTAAATCAATTGTTAGGCCATCTCCTGTTGCTTTGTCTCTTTTCATGCATTTTAATGCTGTCTTTACTTCTCCTACTGTTACTTTTGCGACTGCCTTATGTGTTTATTTATTTGTATTGGCAAAGTTATTTTATATCACTATTCTATAGCATTGTATAGAAATCCTCCGTAATTTTTATCACTCCATCTCTTTGATTGATATTTCCATTTTCATTATTTAAAGCAAACATCTGTTGGCGTCCTGTTTCGAGAGTTCTTGTCATCAATTTGATGCTTCTTCCTTTCTTGCAGGTTTCAATTAATGAAATTTGTGCTGTTTCTACTTTGGTCCTTCCCAGTTACACGTAGGGACTCTTCACTTCTTAGGCTCGAAATATTAAGATGATAAGAGATAGCCACTTTTAAATTATTTCTTAATTTTCTTTCCATTACAGCTATTCTATAGCATTGCATAGAAATCCTCCGTAATTTTTATCACTCCGTCTCTTTTATTGATATTTCCATTTTCATTATTTAAAGCAAACATCTGTTGGCGTCCTGTTTCTTGTCATCAATTTGATGCTTCTTCCCTTCTTGCAGGTTTCAATTAATGAAACTTGCGCTGTTTCAACTTTGGTCCTTTCCAGTTACACGTAGGGACTCTTCACTTCTTAGGCTCGAAGATTTTAAGATGAAAAGAGATAGCCACTTTAATTTCTTTATTTTTCTTTCCATTACAGCTATTCTATAGTATTGCATAGAAATCCTCTGTAATTTTTAACACTCCATCTCTTTTATTGATATTTCCATTTTCATTATTTAAAGCATACATCTGTTGGCGTCCTGTTTCAAGAGTTCTTGTCATCAATTTGATGCTTCTTCCTTTCTTGCAGGTTTCAATTAATGAAACTTGCGCTGTTCCAACTTTGGTCCTTTCCAGTTAAGCGTAGGGACTCTTCACTTCTTAGGCTCGAAGATTTTAAGATGATAAGAGATAGCCACTTTTAAATTATTTCTTTATTTTTCTTTCCATTACAGCTAGTTTTCTGACTGTGATCTGTCCATAATCATGCTCGACTAAACTTTAACTATATTACGTCAAAATGTTTTACATATAAATAAATAACTGGACTCTTAGTTACGGTGCAATTACTGCCAGGTTAAATTACTTCAACAATCCAAATGTTGTTGGATAAAGTCAAGGTCCACTTATTAATTACGTTATGTAATCAAGTAGGTGTTTGACAAAATATAAGGAATAATTTACAAACATGAATAGTAAATGTCATCACATAATGAAATATGATTTTACAAATGTACATATATATATATATATATATATATATATATATATATATATATATATATATGCATATATACATATATATATGAATATATATATATATATATATATATATATATATATATATATATATATATAGTCAAACTGAAATATTTACTATACATACATAGTATATATATATATATATATATATATATATATATATATATATATATATATATATATATATATATAGTGTCAAACTGAAATATTTACTATACATACATAGTATATATATATATATATATATATATATATATATATATATATATATACAGTATATATATATATTATGTGTGTGTATGTATGTGCGTTTTTGTGTGGTTGTATGCGTGAGTGTATTAATATATATTCATATACATACACATACTGTATATGTATAGTTGTTTGTGTTTGCTTATATCAATATCAGTACAATTAAGGGTGTAAAATAAGTGATACATTTTCAGAGAGTGAATTATGCAGTTCTCGTATTGCTTAATTGCAATATGCTAAATATATTGTCCTCCTCCTCGCTCTGACGCATGTCTTGGAGTTACTTAATTATATTCATGAAAGCATTGTCTCGCATTTGCGGCAAACCTAGTTTTACAGGGCGTTTCCTCTTGTGCATATACTTAAGGAGACTAGCTGGCATTTCCATTATCACGAGCAAGAATCAGATTATTATTTTCCTCATATTCTGTGATTATTTTAATGTCACGAAGTGCGGTGTTGTTTGTCCACAAAAAAAGTGGAATGAAGATAGGGCGAGGCATGGCGTGAATTAACCATGTAGTCTACTCATTATACGAATTCTCTCTCTCTCTCTCTCTCTCTCTCTCTCTCTCTCTCTCTCTCTCTCTCTCTCTCTCTCTCTCTGAGAATTAAAGGATGAGGATTTAAGCCTCTGGGGTAAATTGTTTGTTTCTTAAGTGCGTAATGAGAATTTAGCGTGTGAGAAATATAGAATTGCTTTAAAGTAGTAGAAAATGAGAGTTTCTCGTTATTTTGAGATGGTTTGTTCATGTAGAGAGAATTAGTAGAATAACGATCGAGAAACGATCTGAACAAACATAAATTCGTGCAGTGACATCCTCTCTCTCTCTCTCTCTCTCTCTCTCTCTCTCTCTCTTTCTCTCTCTCTCTCTCTCTCTCTCTCTCAGTAGGAAATGAGCCTTGCTCGTTATTTTTATACGGTTTGTTCATGTGGAGAGAATTAGTAGAATAATGATCTAGAAACAGTCTGAAGAAACATTAATCCGTGCAGCGACACAGAGTTTATTATGAGTCTCTCTCTCTCTCTCTCTCTCTCTCTCTCTCTCTCTCTCTCTCTCTCTCTCTCTCTCTCTCTCTCTCTCGTGCCCATTCATTAACTCCACGCTGAAACTCCAAAGATATCCCTGTCATTGCTGAGCCTCTTCGAAAACTACGATAAGCTCTCAGGTATTTCTTCTTCTCGATCCCATGAGGGAGAGAGTGACCATCGACCGAAAACCACCGCCGGTTGGCGACTCCGGTTATCCACATAATTCTTGTCGCCTTTTTGGGGCGACCACTTACGGCTTCAAATATATTATGCTGATGGACTGCGACCGAAGCATTAAGTACCTTCTTTATGCTACGTATATTTCCATCCGTGATGTGCTCTTATTATCATGGATATGACTCTAATGTATTTATGTGTGGGGTTTTTGCTGCCTGGACAGCATTTGACCGAAGTGCAGTAGTTTCTTTTAGTATTGAATGTCCTTTGCTGTATAGTTATGCAAAAAAGAGTTAAGGCAGTATACGGATATTATGTATTTCACAGATTTCTCTTTATTTGATGCATTTCCATAACTATTTCCCCAGTACCAATATTATTATTATTATCATTATTATTATTATTATTATTATTATTATTATTATTATTATTTTTATTATTCCAAGTCAACCTACAACTCTAGTTGGAAAAGCTGGATGCTATAATACCAAGGGCTCCAATATGGAAAAATAGCTCAGTGAGGAATGGAAGCAAAGACATAAATACCCTATAAGAGAAGTAATGAACAATTAAAAACGGATATTTTATAAACACTTACATCATCAAAATTGATCTTTCATATATAAAGTATGTATATATATATATATATATATATATATATATATATATATATATATATATATATATATATATATATAAAAGAGAGGATATTTGGACATTTTGGATAGCCTTAATGTCCGCTTGTATTTAATCTGCTTGAACTGTTATTAATGGTATTATTACTATTATTATTGCTTGCTAAGCTACGACCCTAGTTGGAAAAGCAGGATGCTATAAGCCCAGGGGCTCCAGCAGGGAAAGTAGCCCAGTAAGGAAAGGAAACAAGGAAAAGTAAAATATTTTAAGAACAGTAACTACAATGAAATAAATATTTCATATATAAACTATAAAAACTACTTATGAACTATACAAATTTCAACAAAACAAGATGAAGAGAAATTAGATAGAATAGTGTACCCTCAAGCAATAGAACTGTAACCAAGACACTGAAATACCATGGTACAGAGGCTATAGCACTAACCAAGACTAGAGAACAATGGTTTGATATCGGAGTGTCCTATCCTAGAAGAACTGCTGACCATACTATTATAGTCTTCTTTTACTTTTCTCTTTGACTATCTTAATTCTCTGTCCATTAAATGGAAATATCTTGATTGCAATGAACTCATCGAAAGGAATCTAGCCACAATATGTTTTATCTATTTTTCTATCTATCTTTCTATCTATCTATCTATCTAAATATCTATCTATCTATCTATCTAGGTGCCATATCCTCTCACGGGGCTGTCTCTAACTCTGTATAAATTATTTTTTATTTTTTATATATCCTAATATAAAAAATGAGCTAAAAATAAGGATTAATAGGAATAGTTGAGAAATTCTTTTCCTATGAGAAGCTATTTTTCTATAAGATAAGATGAATATGATATATGAGATATACGGAAATCATAAAGTAAGCTTTTATAAAAAATCTTTTCCATTTAATAATCTTCATCTTAACATTAATACAAACCTGTATAAGTAATTCGTACATCAGATACGCCTCTCCCTAACACAAATACACACACACACGTGTATACGTCAACGCCCCACAAATACTCTCTCTATATCTGAGTATAATTCCTCTAAATTAAACGTGTAATCATATCACATACTCCATTAGCAGCATTATCATAACATATCTTCCTCTTCATTAGGGATCACGTACCCTGCAGCATACCACATAATTATATCATTTCAGACATCATATTCCTAATCAGATCTGGGTTCTGGAAGCAACATGGGGGAGTCCGTCTTCCTCCTCCCTCCTCCCCCCTTCCCTCCTCCCAATATCTCCCTACTCCCTCCATCCCTCACTCCCTTCCTTGTCTTCCTGCTCTTACCTGCTACTCCACCTTCGCCTCCTCCTTGATTAATATTAGGAGATATAAGAATGAGAATTATATTGTTTCTCTCAATTGCAATGAAACATTGGTATTTATTGAAGAAAGTAGAATAAAAAAAAAATTATTACATCCGGCAACGAAGTTGGAAGGAGGTTATGTTTTAGCCCCTATTTTCTGTGTGTGTATTTGTGTGTGTGTGTTTATGAACAGCTTCCTGGCCACAGTTTTAATCGCGAATTGTGAAACTTGCAGGGATTAACTGTTATGTAAAACGCTGGAAATGATTAAATTTTGGAAGGTCGTGGTCAGAGGTCAAGGTAACGGTCAAGTAATATGTCCAATTCACATAATCAGCCATAAGTTTGGACATCTTAGCCACAGTGACTTCAAACTTGGTTTATATTTGAGTGTAAGAAAATCCATGCAAATTGATTATTATTATTATTATTATTATTGTTATTATTATTATTACTAGCTAAGCTACAACCCTAGTCGGAAAACCAAGGTGCTATAGGTCCAAGGGCTCCAACAGGGAAAAATAGCCCAGTGAGAAAATGAAATATGGAGATAAATAAACGATATAAGGAGTAATCAAAAATTAAAATAAAATATCTTAAAAACATTAACAAATGTTAAGGTCAAAGGTCCGGGTCGAGAAATAAGATGCCGCGGCGGAGGTCTGTGCTCTACTGAGTGCCCCTCTAGTTATCTTAGAGATGCTTTAGACAGAATTTTATTGTCTATCATGTGATATAAATATATTTTTTCCTGCTAAGGCCAATCGGGAATTGGTATTCCCAATCATATGGTAGAGTCAGTGGATCATCAGTAGTTCAATCTCGGTGCTAATGTCTTACTATGTTTAGTAGGTTCTCATGACATAATTTGTTAATTTATCAGTTGTCTTGATTATGTTATTGTTATTAATTTTGTTTGTTTATCTTTGTTCCGCTTCTGTTATGTTTTCCCCTTTCCTTTTTACATTCCTGCTAAGGCGGCTCGTTCAATTATTATTATTATCATTATTATTATTATTATTATTATTATTAAGCTACAACCCTAGTTGGAATAGCAGGGTATTATAAGCCCAGGGGCTCCATACTATTCAGTGTGTGTGTGTGTGTGTATGTATGTGTAGGCAAAGGGAAAATGAACCGTAACCGGAGAGAAGATTCTAATGTAGCACTGTCTGGCCAGTTAAAAGACCCCATAACTCTAGCGGTAGTATATCAACGGTTGGCAGGTGCCCTGGCCAACCTACTGTTTTTTAATAGAGTTGCAGCTTTGTTTGCGATGATTATATTTATGTATAATACATATATATAATGAATGCGTGGATGCGAGGTTGGGAGGAGGCTATAGGGGAGACGGAAATGATATGCCTTGAAGACAAGAGCAATATGATCTGAGGTCAGGTTTGTTGGTAGACGAAAACATTATGCCATTATCCTTGTGATCTAAGGATGGGGGTTTGCGGGAGTTTGTAGGTCTATCTGCTGAGTCATCGGCAGCCATAGCCTGCTCCTCCTTGGTCGTGGTTTAGGGGGAGAGGGGTTTAAACGCTGATCATATGTGTATATGGTCAGTCTCTTTTGCAATGTCACTGTCCCATGTATCTGCCATTCATGATTATTATTATTATTATTATTATTATTATTATTATTATTATTATTATTATCATTATTATTATTATTATTATTATCATCATCACTACTACTTGCTAAGTTGCAACCCCAGTTGGAAAATCAGGATGCTACGACGGCCCCAATAGGGAAAATAACCCAGTGAGGAAAGGAAACAAGGAAAAATAGAATATTTCAAGAACAGTAACACTATTAGAATAAATATCTCTTATATAAACTATAAAAAGCTTTAACAAAACAAGAGGAAAAAAATTAGATAGAATTGTGTGTCTGAGTTTACAATTAAGCAAGAGAACTCTACCCCAAGAAAATGGAAGGCCATGGTACAGAGGTTATGGCACTACCCATGACTAGAGAATATTG
>NC_090733.1:125294035-125328818 GCF_036898095.1 Palaemon carinicauda | reverse complement strand
GAGAGAGAGAGAGAGAATTATACTTTATTGAAAAGTAATTATTCTCTCTCTCTCTCTCTCTCTCTCTCTCTCTCAATACCTACGAAGAGAAACATTCTGAAATACATCAAAGGTGGCTCAAGGTCAAGTACGTTTGTGTGAACGTTTGTAAGAGAGTAGCAAGAGAGAGTGAGAGAATTGTATCTCATTAAGAAATGATTTCCTCTCACCCTCTCCCACAATGTATAGGGAGAGAGAAAGAGAGGGGGAGGGAAAGTAGATTAAATTTCATTGAGGAACAATCTCTCTCTCTCTCTCTCTCTCTCTCTCTCTCTCTCTGGTTTCATTTTAGGTCATTCATAATTCTTGTTTTGTTTCCATTTAGCTTTAAGATTCACGTGTGGATTTACACTCCCCTTCCCTCTTTTTCCACGCTGCCCTTGTTCCCTTGATTTCCTCCGTTTCTTCTACCTCTCTTCCTTCCCTCGCTCCACTTTCCCCCTCTCCGCTTTCCCCTGCCCGTCGCCAGTCCCAAGTCAATTGCCATGTCCCCCTCACTCACCCTTACCCCTCAGCATTTCGTCTTCCCTCTTGGTTCTTAGCGTCTCTTAACCTACATCAACCCTCTGTATGATACCCCTTCCTGACCCTCTTCTCTCTCTCTCTCTCTCTCTCTCTCTCTCTCTCTCTCTCCTCCCCTTATTTTTTCAGATTCACCCTGCTTTTCCCATTTCCGTTTCATATGCTTCCTTTCATTACCGTGTTTGATACCCTCCTCTCTCTCTCTCTCTCTCTCTCTCTCTCTCTCCCTCTCTCTCTCTCTCTCTTTCTCTTTCAAGGCCATCTTTGATTTCCCATACCCTAATTTCTTGTTCTTGCTCTATTTATCCTCTTAATCTTTGTCACCCTAGTACCCTTGACTTGCCCCCACAATCTCTCTCTCTCTCTCTCTCTCTCTCATACATTTCTCCTCGTTTCATTCACCTCTCCCTGTTGTTTGCTCCTGCATTCCTGTTTATACTTTAGTCCCTGTCCTTGTTCTGTTTCGTCCCTATTTTCTATTATCCGCAACATTCACATTATTACCAAGTTTTTGTTTTTCTCTTTTATAATCACCTCCTTCCCATTCGTATCTTATCGTAGGGAAGGGAGTAAGGTGTAACAGCAAAGACAACAATAAGAGTTAGGGTTGCTTAAAGTTGTGGAATTCAATATTCATGAGGGCAGTTGAATCAGCGGAACTTCAAAAGTTCAAACTTGCAGCATATTTTTTTTTTTTTTTTTTTTTTATGTTGAACAGGCTGACATAATTCTTTTTTACAGTTTATATTTGAAATATCTGTTTTACTGTAGGTATTGTTATTAAGATATTTTATTTTAATTGTTCATTACTTCTTATATAATTTACTTATTTCCTTATTTATCTGAACTATTTAACCCTCTTGGAGCCCTTTTGCTTTTCCAACTAGGGTTTTAGATTACCTAGTAATAATAATGATAATAATAATAATAATAATAAATTTCTTTTTTCTTTTGTGTTTGCATGAATTACATCTCGCTATCTTTTTCCTTATGTCTGGGATATTATGTTATCTCTTATCAAGTAACTATTTTTTTCTCCTGATATCGTTGTTCTTTTATTCTTTTTGAATGAAGGATTTCGTCTTCTAGTGTTTATTATTATTATTTTTATTATTATTATTATTATTATTATTATTATTATTATTATTATTATTATTTCTATCATCATCATCATCATTATTATTATATTATTATTATTATTATTATATTACTGTTTAACTAGTGCAAAGAGCCAAAACTTCACTTTTGTAATTTCTCTAAATCCAAAATCCTTGCCATCTCTTATGCTTTTACTCTCTCTCTCTCTCTCTCTCTCTCTCTCTCTCTCGTGCCCTACTTTTATCAATGAATTTTGTTTTTTGCATTATCATTCACTCTCGTCCTCCTTTCTCCCTCTGTTCTTTACTTCCGTGTCTTTCACGAAATCCTCTCATCTCTTCCCCTTCTCCTTCCCCTTCTCTCTCTCCCTCTCCCTCTCCCTCTCCCTTCTTCTCTTAATCAACTCGCTTTCTTTCTATCCCCTCTTTCGTGACCTTCATTCCTTCACCTTATCCCTTTCCCTGTTTCCCCATTCTCCACCCTCTTCTCATCTTCCCCTTTTTATCATCATACTTCCGCCTCATTCTCTCTCTCTCTCTCTCTCTCTCTCTCTCTCTCTCTCTCTCAACATCGTGTTTCTACTCCTGTTCTCCCTCTTTCTCTTTACTTCAAGTGTTTCCACACCGCCCCTTTTAGCTTTGAGTACAACCACCCTTATTTACAATACATACAGTAAGTATCCTTCACTGGTCTTCTTCTCTCACTTATGACTGTTATACCCTCTCTCTCTCTCTCTCTCTCTCTCTCTCTCTCTCTCTCCACCCTTTGCTACCCTTCTTACTCCCATCTCCTCCCCTTCCGACTGCGTCTCTTCGGGGCCCTTGAATATTTTTATTTTTCCTTCTAAAGATGTTTTTTTTTTTCTGTTTTTTCTAGTGCTTCTTATGATCGTCGTTTATTCTTCATCATTACACTTTTTGCTCTCTTCACGCCATACTGTTTTACTCTCTCTCTCTCTCTCTCTCTCTCTCTCTCTCTCTCTCTGCTGCTGCTTAGATCTCCCACGTGATTT
The DNA here is from genome assembly GCF_036898095.1 of Palaemon carinicauda. Taxonomy (NCBI): domain Eukaryota; kingdom Metazoa; phylum Arthropoda; class Malacostraca; order Decapoda; family Palaemonidae; genus Palaemon; species Palaemon carinicauda. The sequence continues at coordinate 125,326,147 of NC_090733.1, read as the reverse complement.
CACTATTTTCATGCTCTCTCTCTCTCTCTCTCTCTCTCTCTCTCTCTCTCTCTCCTGCTTAGACCACGTGTTACTCCTATTTTCTTGCTATTGGGAATCTCTCTCTCTCTCTCTCTCTCTCTCTCTCTACTGCTTAAATCTCCACGTGTTTTATACTATTATCCTCTTTCTCTCTCTCTCTCTCTCTCTCTCTCTCTGCTGTTTAGACCTCCACGTGTTTTTCCTATTTTCTTGCTAGTGAGAATCTCTGTCTCTCTTTTCTCTCTCTCTCCTCTCTCTCTTCTCTCTCTCTCTCATACATTTCCCCTCGCTTAGTCCTTTCGGCAACCCCTCAGCCCTCAATTTTACCCCTCAGGTTTTTGCCCGTTGCATTCTAATTATCATAATGCAATCATAATCAGCGTAGGGTTGTAATCCTCAGTGGTTATTAACGTAGGGAAAAAAAGTCATACGGGAGACTGAAGGGAAGATTGGAGGTTTTAGGGGAATGTGAGGTGGGGGGTTGGGGTTAGGGGGGGGGGTGGCCCTTTGGGTGGCGGGGAATCAAAGAAGAGGGGGAATTCAAAAGAGGATCACAGAAGGGGAAGAATAATGAGCATAATGATGATGATGATGATGATAATGTTGATGACGATTAAGGACACGGTCAAGGCGTAGTGACTGAGAAATGAAAGGATTTGAGAGAGAGAGAGAGAGAGAGAGAGAGAGAGAGAGCCCTATTATGAAGGGCTAATTATAGTGGGGTGGGGTAGAGGCGTCTATGGCTTAAGTGTATGGGAGCTGTGAGGAAAGGTGATGTTTGTTATGGACAAAACATCCAAGCGAAAGGATTGGGTGTAACTAAGAACAACAACTAAGGAATTTACGAGTAAACAAATACGCACAAACAAACGAAGACAAATACTTAGATGAATTATCAGAAATAATGATTGAGAGATTGGAATAATCAAAATAATTACTATGAGAGATAAGCCTTTTTTTTAATTATGCCAAAGAATGGATCGAGTGTATAGATTATTTATTATCAAATCATGTCAGAGAGAAATTAATTATCTGTATGAATAGATAAGGAAGGGATTTAACAACAGGAAATAAAGAAAGATATTTCGAGTGAAATGTAAAACAGATTAAATTGCAATTGTTGAAAGGCATATCTCTCTCTCTCTCTCTCTCTCTCTCTCTCTCTCTCTCTCTCTCTCTCTAAAATTATGGTAATGGGTATATCTCTTCCTGTTTACAGAAGTATGGTTCTCTCTCTCTCTCTCTCTCTCTCTCTCTCTCTCTCTCTCTCTCAAAGTATGGGTATATCTTTCTTTTTATAGAAGTATAGGTCTCTCTCTCTCTCTCTCTCTCTCTCTCTCTCTCTTTAAAAGCCCGGGTATGAAAACAAACTTAAAAGAAATGGCTATAAAACTTGTTTAAAACATGAGAAATGACTCCTCCTATAAGTAATATAATCCCCCCTATAAATGAAAAAAAAAAGCAGGAATTGTAAAAGCTATGTGGAATCACCCCAGTCTGGATGGAATGTGACTATTAATAATAGGTGATGAAATCATGAAAGTGTTCAAAGGGAGGAGGAAAAAAAAAAAAAACTTATAAAATAACGTTGTGATGGAGGAGTATTAAAGTAAGTAAAATAATAATGAAGGAATGTAGAATATCAGATTAGGAATTACAGGGCGTAATGTAGAAAAGAGAATAAAGGAGTGGAATAGATAAAGCAAAAGAGAAAACGAAGAATGCGGAAAAGGGGAGTAACAGAGGCTGGTAACGGAAGGGAGAGGAGATGAGAGAGAGAGATAGCAAGAAGGGAAATGTATTATAAACACGGTTTCTATTTATACTACTGGAATGACTAAATTTGACATCATAATTGAGAGTGGATTTGGTTTATTTAAGGTAACGCGTTGTATTATTATTATTATTATTGTTATTATTATTATTATTATTATTATTATTATTGTTATTATTATAATTGTTATTATGGTTGTTGTTATTATTATCATTATCATTGTTATTATTATTATTATTATTATTATTATTTTGGGTTTGGATTATTTCAGGCAACGTGTTGTGTTATTATTATTATTATTATTATTATTATTATTATTATAATTATTATTATTAATTGCCAAGCTACAACCCTAGTTGGAAACACAGGAGGCTTTAAGCCCTAGGGATACAGGAGGGAAAATAGCCCATTGAGGAAAGGATATATCGAAACAACAAGAGAAGTATTTAACAATTAAGATAAATTAATTCAAGAATAGTAACAACATTAAGATAAATATTCCCTATATAAGCTATGAAAACTTTAAGAAAAACATTCCATTTATTTCTCTTCCTCTTGAGTTTTTTTTTTTTTTTATAATTTATATATGGAAGATTTAATTTGATGCTGTTACTGTTTTTTTTTAAATATTTGATTTTTATTGTCCATTACTTCTCTTGAAGGTTATTTATTTCCTTATTTCCTTACCTCACTGGGCTATTTTCCCCTGTTGAAGGTTGGGCTTATAGGAATTTGCTTTTCCATGTATGGTTGTAGCTCAGCTTGTAATAATAATAATAATAATAATAATAATAATAATAATAATAATAATAATAATAATATGTAATAATAATAATGATAATAATAATGATAATAATAATAATAATAATATGTAATAATGATAATAATAATAATAATAATAATAATAATATGTAATAATAATAATAATAATAATAATAATGATAATAATATGATAGATGATTCCAAGATATACAGTACGTAATAAGCTAAATTCGTAGTATATCCTAAATACACTAAAGGTATGCTTTACAATTTAATACATGTATTTATTTATGTAATAGATACAGTGCCAAGTATGTTATTATTTGTCTCTTTATATATTTAATCTTTGTATTACATATATATATATATATATATATGTATGTATATGTATATTTATATATATATATATATATATATATAGAGAGAGAGAGAGAGAGAGAGAGAGAGAGAGAGAGAGAAAGAGAGAGAGAGAGAGAGAGAGAGAGAGAGAGTATGTGTTTTTGTGTGAATGTTACAGATTAAGTCAATATAAGTTAACCTATTTGAGCAGGTAGTGGCAAGTTAATTCAAACAGAAATATATATCATTTAACCCTTCAAGGGTCATACACGCTAACATATACGAAGTACAACCTTTCAATAATTTAATTATTCAGTCATACACATCCCAGAAATTTCACTACTTTAAGAAAATATATCTTTGGACTCTCATTAGCGTTCATGATTATACCTAATTACTGTCATATTTGATGGGCTCGGAATATTAGCGATTCCTCCATTAGACTTTAATTAGATGAACTGCCAGATCATCTACACCCTCCTCAGAGGAAGAAATTTTTTTTTTTTTTTTTTTTTTTTTTTTTTTTATAAAGCAATTGGTTGATAATGGCGATAATGATAGTGGCAACGTAAGAAGCGAAGAGTAATCGGTTGTTTTCGCTAAAAAGGGAAAAAGGTATATATGAAAAGCTTTTGAATATAATCATATAATTGAGATAATTATAAGGATATTTAAGCTGGGGAAAATGCGGAAATTCCGAGAGAGAGAGAGAGAGAGAGAGAGAGAGAGAGAGAGAGAGATAGGTGCTAAGAGGGGGAGTGAAGGGGAAATGAGTGATGAGAGGGAGAGCATAATGAACGAGGGGAGAGGGTAAACGTTGGAAGAAGAGGACGTAAAAATAAAAAAAGAGGTGAAGGGAGGAAGGGAATAAACATAGAGTAAAAGGAGAGAGAGAGAGAGAGAGGGAGAGAATATGAATGGATGTAGGGGGAGATAGATGAGTAACAGAGGGAGAGAAAAGAGAGAATTAGGGAAGAATCTGCCAAGAGAAAAAAAAATGGAGAAAGAAGCAGGGAGAAGGATACGATTAAAGATTGGGAATGGGAAGGATCTCGAGTGTACAAGAGGAATGGCAGGAATAGGGGGCCAGACTTGGAATCTGATGGAATAAGTGACACGTGCGGTGGAATATGTGAAAGATATTCATGAAATATGGATTGTAATGCGACATAAAGTGATAAAGGAAGGAACAGGCGGAGAGGAATAATAGCGGGGGTGGAGAGAAGTCATGAGGACGAGTCTGTCCACGTGTTGGTGAGGTGTTTGGGCTGTATGTATTATTATTATTATTATTATTATTATTATTATTATTATTATTATTATTATCATTATTGTTGTTGTTTTTATCATTATTATTATGATTATTATTATTATTATTTTTATTATTATTGTTATTATTATTATTTTTATTATTATTATTATTGTTATTATTATTATTGTTGTTGTTGTTGTTGTTGTTATTGTTGTTGTTTATTATTATTACTATTATTATTATTATTATTATTATTATTATTATTATTATTACTTGCTAGGCTACAACCCTAGTTGGAAAGGCATGGTGCCATAAGTCCAATGGCTCCAACAGGGAAAAATAGCCCAGTGAGGAAAGAAAATAAGGTAATAGATAGACTATAAGAGAAGTAATAACAATCAAAATTAAATAATTTGATATCAATCACATTAAATGAGATCTATCATATATAAACTATTAAAAATTCATACAAACAACAGAAAGAGAAACAATATAGACATAACGTGCTCGAGTGTACCCTCAAGCAAGAAAACTCTAACCCAAGACAGTGGAAGGCCATAGTACAGAGGCTATGGCCTTACCCAAGACTAGAGAACAATGGTTTGATTCTGGAGTGTCCTTCTCCTAGAAGAGTTGCTTACCATAGCTAAAGAGTGTCTTCTACCATTATCAAAAGGAAAGTAGCCGCTGAACAATTACAGAGATGTAGTTAACCTCTTGAGAGAAGAAGAATTGTTTGGTAATCTTAGTGTTGATATGTGTTCGAGGACAGAGGAGAATATGAAAAGAATAGGCCAGACTATTCGGTGTGTATGTAAGCAACGAAAGAATGAGCCGTAACCAGAGAAAGGGGATCCAATGTAGTACTGTCTGGCCATTCAAGGACCTCATAACTCTCTAGCGGTAATATCTCAACGGGTGGCTGGTGCCCTGGCCAACCTACTACCTACCTGTAAGGAATGAAGAAGAAGAAGAAGAAGAAGAGGAGAAATTATATTTATGAAGATCGTGAATGACAGGAAATGCTGAGGTCTCAAATGTCCATTACAGTCCACCCTATAGAAGGGAAAAGCAGATTATGAATGGAAGGAATTGATTAATGCGCCTTACAAACGCAATAATTCCAAAATGTATGAACCCAAATGACATGTATGTGTGAGAGAGAGAGAGAGAGAGAGAGAGAGAGAGAGAGAGAGAGAGGTCAAATAAATGCACATTCGATAAAGTATGGAGAGAGAGAAAGAGAGAGAGAGATAATGTCAGGGAAACGAATAGATGCACATTTGATAAAGCGTAAGAGAGAGAGAGAGAGAGAGAGAGAGAGAGAGAGATAATGTCAGGGAAACGAATAGATGCACATTTGATAAAGCGTGAGAGAGAGAGAGAGAGAGAGAGAGAGAGAGAGAGATAATGTCAGGGAAACGAATAAATGCACATTTGATAAAGTATGGAGAGAGAGAGAGAGAGAGAGAGAGAGAGAGATAATGTCAGGGAAACGAATAAATGCACATTTGATAAAGCGTAAGTGAGAGAGAGAGAGAGAGAGAGAGAGAGAGAGATAGATAATGTCAGGGAAACGAATAGATGCACATTTGATAAAGCGTAAGAGAGAGAGAGAGAGAGAGAGAGAGAGAGAGAGAGTCAAAGAAACGGGAATAAAATGCACATTTGATAAAGCGTGGAAACATCAAGAGAAAAGCGATTATGGCTGTTGAGATGATCAAAGGAAAGGCGGATAAGGAAAAACAAGAATGGGAAGGGGTTGCAAGAGGAAGTAGTAGTAGTAGTAGTAATAGTAATAGTAGTGGTGGTGGGGAAATTATATCATCTATGAAAATACATTTACAATAAGGGGACTGTCAGTGTTTCTCTTTATGTTTTGAAATATTTCATGCTAAAATATTCCCGCTCCAAGCTGTGAGTCAACGCGAAGGGTAAGGTAGGGAGTGATTTTGTGATGACGTGTGCAGTGGTTTGTTGCAATGAAGGTTATTGTTATTCTCATATTTATATCTTTATTGTTTTGATCTGCTTGGTGTGTAGCTCTTTTATGATTACTTTTCTTTAGGAAAGATTGCTTGGTGTGTAGCTCTCTTATGATTACTTATCTTTTTGAAAGATTGCTTGGTGTGTAGCTTTCTTATGATTACTTTTCTGTAGGAAAGATTGCTTGGTGTGTAGCTCTCTTTAGATTACTTTTCTTTAGGAAAGATTGCTTTGTTTGTAGCTCTCTTATGATTACTTTTCTTTAGGAAAGATTGCTTTGTTTGTAGCTCTCTTTAGGTTACTTTTCTTTAGGAAAGATTGCTTGGTGTGTAGCTCTCTTTAGATTACTTTTCTTTAGGAAAGATTGCTTTGTTTGTAGCTCTCTTTAGATTACTTTTCTTTAGGAAAGATTGCTTGGTGTGTAGCTCTTTTATGATTACTTTTCTTTAGGAAAGATTGCTTGGTGTGTAGCTCTCTTTAGATTACTTTTCTTGAGGAAAGATTGCTTTGTTTGTAGCTCTCTTTAGATGACTTTTCTTGAGGAAAGATTGCTTGGTGTGTAGCTCTCTTTAGATTACTTTTCTTTAGGAAAGATTGCTTGGTGTGTAGCTCTTTTATGATTACTTTTCTTTAGGAAAGATTGCTTGGTGTGTAGCTCTCTTTTAATTACTTTTCTTTAGGAAAGGTTGCTTGGTGTGTAACTCTCTTTTGATTACTTTTCTTTAGGAAAGATTGCTTGGTGTGTAGCTCTCTTATGATTGCTTTTCTTTAGGAAAGGTTGCTTGGTGTGTAGCTCTCTTTAGATTACTTTTCTTTAGGAAAGATTGCTTGGTGTGTAGCTCTCTTTTGATTACTTTTCTTTAGGAAAGGTTGCTTGGTGTGTAACTCTCTTTAGATTACTTTTCTTTATGAAAGATTGCTTGGTGTGTAGCTCTCTTTTGATTACTTTTCTTTAGGAAAGGTTGCTTGGTGTGTAACTCTCTTTTGATTACTTTTCTTTAGGAAAGATTGCTTGGTGTGTAGCTCTCTTAATATTACTTTTCTTTAGGAAAGATTGCCTGGTGTGTAGCTCTCTTTAGATTACTTTTTTTTAGGAAAGATTGCTTTGTGTGTAGCTCTCTTATGATTCGGTTTCTTTACGAAAGTTTTTCAAAACTTGATATAATTGTCATTTGCTTTAGAATTTTTATTATGATAACATTATCTTTTTAACTTCATTGTTTTGATCTGCTTATGACGCCTTCTCTCTTGCAAAGATGCTCAAAACCTGATTAAATTGTCATTTAGAATTTTATTATGCACGGTGTAGTTCCATCTTTAATGTTATTATTGTTCTTAAACTTCTCTTGTAGTTTATTTCTTTATATCCTTTCCTCACTGGGCTATTTTCGCTGTTGCAGCTCTTAGACTTATAGCATCCTGCGTTTCCAACTAGGGTTGTAGGTTAGCAATTAATAATAACAACAACAATAATAATAATAATAATAATAATAATAATAATAATAATGATAATAATAATAATTGTAATAATAATAATACTTATTATTATTATTCTATTAAGTAACTTTTTTAGAAACAGGATTTCGTTGTCCTTTGCTGCTATAGTTAACATTTATTTTGGTTAAGGTTAATTTTATTTTCGATAATATGACCCAGATTCGCAATGTGGTCATGAGTCATTATGAACTTCCCAAGGGATATGATAATATAGTTTACTTACTGTCCCTTTAAGAGTGCGCCTGCAAGCTGGCTCTAAAGTCTGCTTAGTATACCTTGAATGAAAGGATTTTGTTCCTCTTTAAGTTGTGTTTGAGCATCATTTATCCTGCGTTATATATCCACCCCTTTATGTGATATTTAGAACCCCGATTTCTTCTTCGTTGAATGGATATTTTACAAATATTCCACTTCTGTAATAACTTTCGTGTTGTGGTGGCCGATGTGGTAACGTTCCTGACTGGTGAACAACGCCAGACTGGGGTCAGAGTCCCGCTCAAATATGTTAGTTTCTTTGGTCGCTGCAACCTCACTATCCTTGTGAGGTAAGGAGTGGGGTTTGGGGGAGCCTATAGGTCTATCTGCTGAGTCATCAGCAGCCACTGCCTGGCCCTCTTTGGTTCTAGCTTGGGGGGGAGGGGGCTTGGGCGCTGATCATATATATATATATATATATATATATAGTCAGTCTTTAGGCCATTGTCGTGCTTGATAGGGCAATGTCACTGTCCCTTGCCTCTGCCATTCATGAGCGGTCTTTAAACCTTTAAATACATTGTAATGCATATTTTTTATGAAGAATATTTATGTAAACTGTTTACTGAAGAATATTCTCAAATGATACTAAACGGTATTCTTGCTATTGGGGCATTTCTGTGTGTATGTGTTGTTTTTTTTTTTTATAGAAACTGATTACTGGGAATATGGTTTCAATACAACATAAGGAGATTTTTTTAAAAAACTCCCTTCATATTTACACCTTGCTGTCGAATATGTGGTTAGACAATCAATGCCATTTAAATCAGAATACCAGGGGAATTTCAAGTACTTCTGGTTATTTATAAGCCGTTCCCAATTAGCAATACTGCGCCTCTTAAATTGTATGGGGGAGTTGTGGAGAGAGGAAATGATAATGGTATATTCAGTTTTGATATAGATATTTGGGTAATATTGTCTTTTGAGGAACGCTCATTAAAACTAGATTATTTGAAATTAAATTTTTTTTTATATGTAATGTTCATATTTTGCTATTTTGTTTAAAACACTGAATATAAAATGTAGGCATACAAACAAATAAAACCTTATTGAATATATTATTTCAAAAGGGTTATTAAAGCTATTTAATTATCCATTTTATATAATATGCAATTATGTAATATATATATATATATATATATATATATGTATATATATATATATATTCAGTTATTCAACATATTTATTTTATACATTCTAAGAGTGAAATATGTTATTTTTATGGTTATCTTAGTAACAGGAGCTGAAAATACTGATAAAAGGGTTGTGGTGGCCGATGTAGTAACGTCCTTGACAGGTGAACGCCAAACTGGTGTTCGAGTCCGTCTCAAATTCCTCAGTTTCTTTGGTCGCTGCAACCTCACCATCCTTGTGAGCTAAGGATGGGAGGTTTGAAGGAGCTTATAAGTCTATCTGCTCGATCATCAGCAGCCCTCATTGGTCCTAGCTTGGGTGCAGAGGGGGCTTGGGCGTTGATCATATGTATGGTCAGTCTCTAGGGCATTGTCATGCATGATAGAGCAATGTCACTTTGTTTATAAGTAGGTGATCATTATTTCGCCTAACTTTCACCCTTTAGAGTCACCTTCAGACTTACCAGTCACTGCAACTTTTCTTCATTATCACCAGTCAAAAGCATTTCATTCACTGGATAATAAGCATTCCACATAATAATAACAGACATTATTATTCAACAAATGTATGCACAAATATTTATTAATTAGAGTACTATTGATTTTTCATACTTTTGCAATTATTCCAATTCAAGGATAGTGCATAAATGTTATCATAAAATGTCAAAGGTTATTTAGAAGAAAATTTGAGATAGAAGGCTCAAGATATTGTATGGGTTTTAGATAGAAAGCTTAAGATTTTGTTTGCGTTTTTAGATAAAGAGCTTGAGATATTGAATGGGTTTTAGATAAAAAGCTTAACCTTTTTTATGGATTTTAGTTAGGAAGCTTAAGATTTGTTATGGATTTTAGATAGAAAGCTTAAGATTTTGTTTGGGTTTTTAGATGAAGAGCTTGAGATATTGTATGGGTTTTAGATAAAAAGCTTACGATTTTGTTTGCGTTTTTAGATAAAGAGCTTGAGATATTTTATGGATTTTAGATAAAAAGCTTAACCTTTTTTATGGATTTTAGATAGGAAGCTTAAGATTTTTAATGGATTTTAGATAGAAAGCTTACGATTTTGTTTGGGTTTCTAGATAAAGAGCTTGAGATATTGTATGGGTTTTAGATAAAAAGCTTAACATTTTGTATGGGTTTTAGATGAAAAGCTTAAGATATGTTATGGGTTTTAGATAAAAAGCTTACGATTGGGGGGGGGGGGGGGTAGATAAAAAGCTTAACATTTTGTATGGGTTTTATATAGCAAGCTTAAGCACCAAGAACATAAGAAATTTTAATAAACTGTTTGCTAAATGTTATGTTATAATAATTAGTATAAGAAACCGCACCTGAACTAATAAATTTAAATGTTACAAATATGATTTCCGATCGTAAGAGAAACTGCTTCTATAAATGGAATAGCGAAAATGAAAGATGAAAATAATTAATAAAAATATTCACTTTCTCATTTAGTACTTAGTTCCAATTAATGTTATTGGGTATATGTTTATGCCAAACGTGTTTTGTCTTTAGTGAAAGTAAAGCATCATCACTCTTCAGTGAATACTTACTGTTTCGTCTATTAATGGCTTTGAGATCTAGAAGCATTATTGAAGATTTTTTATTATAGACAGTACTAAAGGAGTTAATACGCTTATAACTAATGAAAAATATAACATTCGTGATGTTTACAGATATTGTTAGACCCCAAACAGTTTAGATGCTAGGGTGGTGCATTCATCATCATCATCATCATCATCATCATCTCCTCCTACGCCTATTGACGCAAAGGGCTTCAATTAGATTTCGCCAATCGTCTCTATCTTGAGCTTTTAAATCAATACTTCTTCATTCATCATCATCTACTTCACGCTTCATAGTCCTCAGCCATGTAGGGCTGGGTCTTCCAACTCTTCTAGTGCCTTGTGGACCCCAGTTGAAAGTTTGGTAAACTAATCTCTCTTGTGTGGTGCATTATAAGCTTAATTTAACAATTATTTGTATTCCATAGTGGAAAGTAAAAGTTTTTTTTGTTTTTTTTTTGAGGGTAAAGAATGTCGATATGGAAATGATAAATTTAATAGAAATAAATACGGAAAGAATTCAATTCCTAGAAATATTATTGATGAAGTTTTTATGGTTTCAATTTATGATTGTATTTTAAATGTACATTTCTCCTTTATTTTTAGGTATTTTTATATTTCTTGACTTTTATCAGTAATTTTTATTAATTTTGTTATGTCAGTTTATATTTTTTAGGGCTTTTATTAGTGATTTTTATTACCTTTAATAAATTTCTATTCTTCTTGGCTCTTATTAGTGATTTTTATGATTTTTGTTGTGTCAAGTTTTATTATTTTTGGCTTTTATTAGTAAGTTTTATTTTTATTTCAATTTTGATTTTTCTCTGCTCTTATTAGTAATTTTTATTATTTTTATTTCAATTTTTATTTTTCTCTGCTCTTACTAGTGATTCTTATTATTTTTATTTCAATTTTTATTTTTCTTGGCTCTTACTAGTGATTCTTATTTTTATTTCAATTTTTATTTTTCTTGGCTCTTACCTGTGATTCTTATTATTTTTATTTAAATTTTTATTTTTCTTGGCTCTTACCTGTGATTCTTATTATTTTTATTTCAATTTTTATTTTTCTTGGCTCTTACTAGTGATTCTTATTATTTTTATTTCAATTTTTATTTTTCTTGGCTCTTACTAGTGATTCTTATTATTTTTATTTCAATTTTTATTTTTCTTGGCTCTTACCTGTGATTCTTATTATTTTTATTTCAATTTTTATTTTTCTTGGCTCTTACTAGTGATTCTTATTATTTTTATTTCAATTTTTATTTTTCTTGGCTTTTACTAGTGATTCTTATTATTTTTATTTCAATTTTTATTTTTCTTGGCTCTTACTAGTGATTCTTATTATTTTTATTACAATTTTTATTTTTCTTGGCTCTTACCTGTGATTCTTATTATTTTTATTTCAATTTTTATTTTTCTTGGCTCTTACTAGTGATTCTTATTATTTTTATTTCAATTTTTATTTTTCTTGGCTCTTACTAGTGATTCTTATTATTTTTATTTCAATTTTTATTTTTCTTGGCTCTTACTAGTGATTCTTATTATTTTTATTTCAATTTTTATTTTTCTTGGCTTTTACTAGTGATTCTTATTATTTTTATTTCAATTTTTATTTTTCTTGGCTCTTACCTGTGATTCTTATTATTTTTATTTCAATTTTTATTTTTCTTGGCTCTTACTAATGATTCTTATTATTTTTATTTCTATTTTTATTTTTCTTGGCTCTTACTAGTGATTCTTATTATTTTTATTTCAATTTTTATTTTTCTTGGCTCTTACCTGTGATTCTTATTATTTTTATTTCAATTTTTATTTTTCTTGGCTCTTACTAGTGATTCTTATTATTTTTATTTCAATTTTTATTTTTCTTGGCTCTTACTAATGATTCTTATTATTTTTATTTCTATTTTTATTTTTCTTGGCTCTTACTAGTGATTCTTATTATTTTTATTTCAATTTTTATTTTTCTTGGCTCTTACTAGTGATTCTTATTTTTATTTCAATTTTTATTTTTCTTGGCTCTTACTAGTGATTCTTATTATTTTTATTTCAATTTTTATTTTTCTTGGCTCTTACTAGTGATTCTTATTTTTATTTCAATTTTTATTTTTCTTGGCTCTTACTAGTGATTCTTATTATTTTTATTTCAATTTTTATTTTTCTTGGCTCTTACCTGTGATTCTTATTATTTTTATTTCAATTTTTATTTTTCTTGGCTCTTACCTGTGATTCTTATTATTTTTATTTCAATTTTTATTTTTCTTGGCTTTTACTAGTGATTCTTATTATTTTTATTTCAATTTTTATTTTTCTTGGCTCTTACTAGTGATTCTTATTATTTTTATTTCAATTTTTATTTTTCTTGGCTCTTACTAATGATTCTTATTATTTTTATTTCTATTTTTATTTTTCTTGGCTCTTACTAGTGATTCTTATTATTTTTATTTCAATTTTTATTTTTCTTGGCTCTTACTAGTGATTCTTATTTTTATTTCAATTTTTATTTTTCTTGGCTCTTACTAGTGATTCTTATTATTTTTATTTCAATTTTTATTTTTCTTGGCTCTTACTAGTGATTCTTATTTTTATTTCAATTTTTATTTTTCTTGGCTCTTACTAGTGATTCTTATTATTTTTATTTTTATTTTTATTTTTCTTGGCTCTTACTAGTGATTCTTATTATTTTTATTTCAATTTTTATTTTTCTTGGCTCTTACTAGTGATTCTTATTATTTTTATTTCAATTTTTATTTTTCTTGGCTTTTACTAGTGATTCTTATTATTTTTATTTCAATTTTTATTTTTCTTGGCTCTTACCTGTGATTCTTATTATTTTATTTCAATTTTTATTTTTCTTGGCTCTTACCTGTGATTCTTATTATTTTTATTTCAATTTTTATTTTTCTTGGCTCTTACCTGTGATTCTTATTATTTTTATTTCAATTTTTATTTTTCTTGGCTTTTACTAGTGATTCTTATTATTTTTATTTCAATTTTTATTTTTCTTGGCTCTTACTAGTGATTCTTATTATTTTTATTTCAATTTTTATTTTTCTTGGCTCTTACTAATGATTCTTATTATTTTTATTTCTATTTTTATTTTTCTTGGCTCTTACTAGTGATTCTTATTATTTTTATTTCAATTTTTATTTTTCTTGGCTCTTACTAGTGATTCTTATTTTTATTTCAATTTTTATTTTTCTTGGCTCTTACTAGTGATTCTTATTATTTTTATTTCAATTTTTATTTTTCTTGGCTCTTACTAGTGATTCTTATTTTTATTTCAATTTTTATTTTTCTTGGCTCTTACTAGTGATTCTTATTATTTTTATTTTAATTTTTATTTTTCTTGGCTCTTACTAGTGATTCTTATTATTTTTATTTCAATTTTTATTTTTCTTGGCTCTTACTAGTGATTCTTATTATTTTTATTTCAATTTTTATTTTTCTTGGCTTTTACTAGTGATTCTTATTATTTTTATTTCAATTTTTATTTTTCTTGGCTCTTACCTGTGATTCTTATTATTTTATTTCAATTTTTATTTTTCTTGGCTCTTACTAGTGATTCTTATTATTTTTATTTCAATTTTTATTTTTCTTGGCTCTTACTAGTGATTCTTATTATTTTTATTTCAATTTTTATTTTTCTTGGCTCTTACCTGTGATTCTTATTATTTTTATTTCAATTTTTATTTTTCTTGGCTCTTACTAGTGATTCTTATTATTTTTATTTCAATTTTTATTTTTCTTGGCTCTTACTAGTGATTCTTATTTTTATTTCAATTTTTATTTTTCTTGGCTCTTACTAGTGATTCTTATTATTTTTATTTCAATTTTTATTTTTCTTGGCTCTTACTAGTGATTCTTATTATTTTTATTACAATTTTTATTTTTCTTGGCTCTTACCTGTGATTCTTATTATTTTTATTTCAATTTTTATTTTTCTTGGCTCTTACTAGTGATTCTTATTATTTTTATTTCAATTTTTATTTTTCTTGGCTCTTACTAGTGATTCTTATTTTTATTTCAATTTTTATTTTTCTTGGCTCTTACTAGTGATTCTTATTATTTTTATTTCAATTTTTATTTTTCTTGGCTTTTACTAGTGATTCTTATTATTTTTATTTCAATTTTTATTTTTCTTGGCTCTTACTAGTGATTCTTATTATTTTTATTACAATTTTTATTTTTCTTGGCTCTTACCTGTGATTCTTATTATTTTTATTTCAATTTTTATTTTTCTTGGCTCTTACTAGTGATTCTTATTATTTTTATTTCAATTTTTATTTTTCTTGGCTTTTACTAGTGATTCTTATTATTTTTATTTCAATTTTTATTTTTCTTGGCTTTTACTAGTGATTCTTATTATTTTTATTTCAATTTTTATTTTTCTTGGCTTTTACTAGTGATTCTTATTATTTTTATTTCAATTTTTATTTTTCTTGGCTCTTACTAGTGATTCTTATTATTTTTATTTCAATTTTTATTTTTCTTGGCTCTTACTAGTGATTCTTATTATTTTTATTTCAATTTTTATTTTTCTTGGCTCTTACTAGTGATTCTTATTATTTTTATTTCAATTTATATTTTTCTTGGCTTTTACTAGTGATTCTTATTATTTTTATTTCAATTTTTATTTTTCTTGGCTCTTACTAGTGATTCTTATTATTTTTATTACAATTTTTATTTTTCTTGGCTCTTACCTGTGATTCTTATTATTTTTATTTCAATTTTTATTTTTCTTGGCTCTTACTAGTGATTCTTATTATTTTTATTTCAATTTTTATTTTTCTTGGCTCTTACTAGTGATTCTTATTTTTATTTCAATTTTTATTTTTCTTGGCTCTTACTAGTGATTCTTATTATTTTTATTTCAATTTTTATTTTTCTTGGCTCTTACTAGTGATTCTTATTTTTATTTCAATTTTTATTTTTCTTGGCTCTTACTAGTGATTCTTATTATTTTTATTTCAATTTTTATTTTTCTTGGCTCTTACTAGTGATTCTTATTATTTTTATTTCAATTTTTATTTTTCTTGGCTCTTACTAGTGATTCTTATTATTTCTATTTCAATTTTTTATTTTTCTTGGCTTTTACTAGTGATTCTTATTATTTTTATTTCAATTTTTATTTTTCTTGGCTCTTACTAGTGATTCTTATTATTTTTATTTCAATTTTTATTTTTCTTGGCTCTTACTAGTGATTCTTATTTTTATTTCGGTTTTTATTTTTCTCTGCTCTTACTAGTGATTCTTATTATTTTTATTTCAATTTTTATTTTTCTCTGCTCTTACTAGTGATTCTTATTATTTTTATTTCAATTTTTATTTTTCTTGCCTTTTATTAGTGATTTTTTTATTATTTTTTTTTTCGTCAATAAAATTCTATTGGAAAGATTCACTTCGTTATCATGAAAATCTTGCTTACTGAAATTTCTCATTAAAATGAAAAGATTTAATATTTTAGTAATGAAACACCTATAGACTGCTAAGTAGCAATAGCTGGCTTAAGGTCAGTAAAGTAATGAAACACCTGTAGACTGCTAAGTAGCAATAGCTGGCTTAAGGTCAGTAAAGTAATGAAACACCTGTAGACTGCTAAGTAGCAATAGCTGGCTTAAGGTCAGTAAAGTAATGAAACACCTGTAGACTGCTAAGTAGCAATAGCTGGCTTAAGGTCAGTAAAGTAATGAAACACCTGTAGACTGCTAAGTAGCAATAGCTGGCTTAAGGTCAGTAAAGTAGTGAAACACCTATAGACTGCTAAGTAGCAATAGCTGGCTTGAGGTCAGTAACGTGTAGAAAAACATACACAAGGAATCCTTGTTCATAAAGAAAAAATAATTAAGAATAGCTCGTTACTGTCTGATTTAGCATTCCATAGCCTTTTTTAATCAAGCACCTGAAGTAAATGAGAACAACCACGAGAGAGAGAGAGAGAGAGAGAGAGAGAGAGAGAGAGAGAGAGATAATATTATGTGTTGAAATGCTTGGAAATGGGATCAGATATTCCTCTAAATAAATGAGAGAGAGAGAGAGAGAGAGAGAGAGAGAGAGAGAGAGAGGAATATGTGTTGAAATGCTGGAAAAGGGGATCAGATATTCCGCAAAATAAATGAGAGAGAGAGAGAGAGAGAGAGAGAGAGAGAGAGAGAGATATTATGTGTTGAAATGCTTGGAAATGGGATCAGATATTCCTCTAAATAAGAGAGAGAGAGAGAGAGAGAGAGAGAGAGAGAGAGAGAGAGAGAATATTGTGTTGAAATGCTTGGAAATGAGATCAGATATTCCGCAAAATAAATGAGAGAGAGAGAGAGAGAGAGAGAGAGAGAGAGAGAGAGATATTGTGTTGAAATGCTGGGAAAGGGGATTAGATATTCCGCAAAATAAATGAGAGAGAGAGAGAGAGAGAGAGAGAGAGAGAGAGAGAGAGAGAGAATATTATGTGTTGAAATGCTTGGAAATGGGATCAAATATTCTTCTAAATAAATGAGAGAGAGAGAGAGAGAGAGAGAGAGAGAGAGAGAGAGAGAATATGGTATAATGAGGAGAATCATAATCAAGAACTGATATCAGTAGGCACGCAAGTATGAAATTTAGTAAAGTAATGGAAATAATATGATAATTGGATTGAATGTGCTTGTAATTAAAAACAAGAGGGGCTGCTCTTGATTACGTTAATGAATTTGAGGCACCGAGAGAGAGAGAGAGAGAGAGAGAGAGAGAGAGAGAGAGTGTAAATGAACACGAAGAGAAGAAAATAAGATATGACAGTCAAAGCATATTAACTATGCCATTAATTAAAAAGTATTTTGTTTATATAAATTTGCATAACGTTAAATATGTATTATTGGGGTCATGGTCTGGTATCATTAATTGGTATTGGTTATTTCATGATTTAAATTATAGGGTCTTTCACTGTAAAATATAATTATATATAAACAGAACATTAAATTCTTTCCATGTATACTTGCTTCAAATTATAAGGATCAAAACCATACGTGTGTAAAACAGGAATGGCATTCTTACATAACAAACCAGCCTTTTTGCTAGTACAGTAATAACATGTTCGCCTTGCATTCGCGAGGTAGTAGATCGATCCCATCCAGGGACCGTGAGTTTAAGCTCTTTACTGGGGAACCCATTGTTTTGGTTGGGTATCATAGTGGGGGTGTTGGGCTTGCCAGGCTGACGTTCTGGTGAGTATCTATTCTGGTGGAACCGAAATCAGAGACCTTTAACCTTTAATAGTTTATTTATCACATAAGTTTTGATGTTAATGTTTTTGAAATGATTTATTGTAAATTTTCTCGTATTGTTTATTTATTTCCTTATGTCCTTTCCTCGTTGGGCTATTTTTACCTATTGGAGTCCTTGAACTTATAGCATCTTGCTTTTCCAACTAGGGTTGTAACTTAGCTAATAATAATAATAATAATAATAATAATAATAATAATAATAATATATTTATGTATGTGTTTTAGTGTTTAATATATGTCAAAAGTCTTATCGAGTTTGAAAGGATATATTATTTGATATCTTTATTGTCAGTTTATGGGAATAGGGAGATTTGTTAAAATTATTATTAAAATATTATGATTAATGTTAGTATTTAAATTAATAGAATTATTATTATTATTAGAATTATTATTATTAAAATGGATAAAATTATTATTATTAGTAGTAGTATCATTATTATTTTCATTATTATTATTATTATTATTATTATTATTGTTGTTGTTACATGCTTAAGTTTTTTGGAACGCGTTCCCTTTGCTACATTTTTTATAATAGAAGTAAAATTCCAAAATTACATTTTTTTTTTCATAGAAACTGAAAAATCAGGAACATTCTGATACACTTTTATTATACCAGAATACTATTTTGTAATATTAGAAGATAGCATTTATTTTGCTTATTCCAAAAAGTTTATGGCTTATAATAAGCACTCATTACTAAACATGCATTTTAAAAATAGCTCGTTTAGTGAGACATATAAAACTTTGCCGGATGTTGGATAGGAAGAAATGCTCTCTATAATCAAAGCAATGCCATCGTAAATGTTATCAAAGATTAATTTTTGTCTTCTTTTCATCGATGTTATTTTTTGTTGTCGTTGTTATATATTACACGATATCTCATGAAATGAAGCTTGTAATAAAATCTAGTTCTATTTACGGTTTATTTGTGTCTTATGGGATAATAAATCCTTGGACACGTTTTCCATATTTACACTTGCAGAAAATTTCTTCATCCTTTGACCTTGAGGATAACATCAGCTTAGCAAAAACTGTTATGCAATAAGCCTTTGGTGTGATTGGAACTCTTTCTTTAGGTAGTACTCGAAGTGTTGAAATAGGTTTTGGTATTCAAATAGTTTTAGGTTACATATAATATTTTTAATTGGTTTAATTTAGATTTTCGTTCATCCTTGGAAATTTTTTTTTGCGTCGTTCGTGATACCCTCTGAAATATCTTGGTTTATTTTTATGGCAACTGTATTAATATATATATATATATATATATATATATATATATATATATATATATATATATATATATATATATATATATATATATATGTGTGTGTATATATGTATGTATATGTGTTGAAATCACGAAAGCTGACACTTGATGAATATATATATATATATATATATATATGTATATATTTATATATATATATGAGTGTGTATTTATATAAGTATGTATATGTGTGTTGAAATCACGAAAGCTGACACTTGATGTGTTATATATATATATATATATATATATACTTACACATATATGTATGTGTATAGATCACGAAAGCTGACACGTGATGTATATTTATGTGCATATATGTGTGTTGATCTCTTTATCTTATACATTTGCCTTTACTATAATTGTAATAAATGTAGATAAAAAATTCTGTTAGGTCCCTCGATACTATACTTTTGTTCAGATATACCCATGACCTTGTCTTCGAGGAATCTCGCAGAAATTTCTGCTTGTTATATTTATATGAAGGTTATCAATGCATGTGGAATATTACTCTTCTATATTTGTATGAAGGTCATCAATGCATGCGGAGTATTACTCTTCTATATTTGTATGAAGGTCATCAATGCATGGGGAGTATTACTCTTCTATATTTGTATGAAGGTCATCAATGCATGGGGAGTATTACTCTTCTATATTTGTATGAAGGTCATCAATGCATGCGGAGTATCACTCTTCTATATTTATATGAAGGTCATCAATGCATGCGGAGTAATACTCTCATATATTTATATGAAGGTCACCAATGCATGTGGAGTATTACTCTTATATATTTGTATGAAGGTCATCAATGCATGTGGAATATTACTCTTATATATTTATATGAAGGTCATCAATGCATGTGGAGTATTACTCTTCTATATTTGTATGAAGGTCATCAATGCATGTGGAGTATTACTCTTAACGATTTTCACACACTAATTATCTTCTCATAAATGGTGGTTTAAAATTAAGATGTTCATTCTCATGTCATTGTGTGGAAGTTGTGAACTTGAGCGTAATTCAATTTTGTTGATCATAAAGCTATCGGTATTAGTTGCCTTCTCTCTCTCTCTCTCTCTCTCTCTCTCTCTCTCTCTCTCTCTCTCTCTCTCTCTCTCTCTCTCTCTTTCTCGGCGACTAAGGGGGTAGTTAACGATTTATTTAAAATTCTTAAAAGGAATAACATATATATATATATATATATATATATATATATATATGTGTGTGTGTGTGTGTGTGTATTAGAACGATCTATTTACGCTTAGCACAAATCAGTGCAGAGGAAACGGATACAAAGTGGAATTGAAAAGATGCAACATCACTCAATGTAGCAATTTCTTGACATACAAAATAGCAAATACTTGGAATAGACTTCCAGGGGATGTAGGAAACAGTAACACTGTAAACGATATCAAGAATAAGTTAGACTTAAGATCACAAAACCTTAAATGCTTAAAATAAATTGCTCTACCCAAGAGCAAATGGAGTCTCCGGGGATGGACTAATAAGTCTTTGAGACATCCAAAATCCTTGTAACACTCTCAGGGAGCGTGGTTCAAAAAGGAAAATTCCCTAGCTGTCCATATAATCTTGAACACTAAACACTAATTACTGCTATGAAAAATAAAGTAAGTTTTTTTTTTTTTTTTTTTTTTTTTTTTTTTTTTTTTTTTTTTTTTTTTTTTTTACATAAACAATTTGTATCGATTTTACGAGCCACCTTATGCCAGAGAAGTCGGATATAATACCTATATAAAGTATATCTGTTTATGAAGCATTTGAATCTCCAGACTTGGTGTTTGCTTTTACAAAAAAATTTTTTTTTTTTTTTTTTTTTTTTTTTTTTTTTTTTTTTTTTTTTTTACATAAACAATTTGTATTGATTTTACGAGTTACCTTACGTCAGAGAAGTCGGATATAAAACCTATATAAAGTATATCTCTTTATGAAGCATTTGAATCTCCAGACTTGGTGTTTGTTTTTACAAAAAAGATTTTTTTTTTTATACACATACAGTAGAAGCAAGCCATATTACATCTTATACCCTAAAAATGAAAAAAATTAGAAAATATAATAGGGAGATCGTTCATCATTTTACTCGAATTGCTTGCAGTTATTCAAGTTGTTTAAGTATGCAAGGAGTCGAATAAGTGACTTGTTGCAATGCAGTTGAATGTATTTTGCCTTCGTTGTATTCATAGTTAGTTACCAGCTTCATCCCTGCCTTTAATTTCACTTGCCAATGAAGTTAATGCGAGGTAATGTTATCGCTCGTATGAGTTTATGCGCCTTTGCTACAATGTTCTTTTACAAAATTTGTAGTTTTTATATATTTGTAGATTTTTTGGAATATATATATATATACAGTATATATATATATATATATATATATATATATATATATATATATATATATATGTATGTATGTATGTATACACACACGCACACACAGTATATATACTGATATATATATATATATATATATATATGTATGTATATATATACATATATATATATTATATATATATATATATATATATGTATATATGTATATATATATATATATATACTGTATATGTACTGATATATGTATATGTATATATATATATATATATATATATATATATATATATATATATATATATATGTATATACACACTGATTGACCATGACTTAAACTTGAATTGTTACACAGAATGCTTGCAGTCAATGAAATATTAAGTGCCTATACTTAACGTCATAATTTAAGGATAGGCCGTGATTTGTTTTCCTGTATTCCTGTACTATCTTGTAATCTTGAATCTTACTTATCTGGAATAAGGATGTCAGAATAAGCAAGAAACTGACAGTTGAGGGTTCTATTTTTTCTGTAGAAACATGATATAATTGTATACTTATTCTCATTTCATATATATATATATATATATATATATATATATATATGTGTGTATATATACAGTATATATATATATATACATATGTATGCGTAAAACTCACAGGGGAACGTGATGCACAGATGCAAAATACAGAGTGAACCGTAACTAGTTTTGTCTTATTTCTTCAAGAGGACAGATTTATTGATATATATATATATATATATATATATATATATATATATATATATATAATATATACATATATATATATATATATATATATATATATATATATATATATATATATATATATATATATATATATATATATATATATATAACAAACACACACAGACACACACACACACACACAAACGAATGCAAAATTTATCTTTTCCCCAAAAATATTAAAACAAACGCACAGTCATAGAAATCATTACACGATGCAGGAGGGCCAAATACATGATATGCATTATATATGCAAATTGCAGACTGGGTCACAATAGGAGGTAGACGGAGTAATGGAAATGATGAAATAAATGCACGCCATTTACATATAACATCCCTTAGTAATTATGCATATCCTATCTCGTATATCTAAGTCAAGTGCGGGATCATCTTTTTATGGCCTTTGGAAGGTGAGCCCCATTTTAAAGGGTGGGAAGAGGGGGGGGGGAGAAAAGAATAAGCGACGTAAAAATGAGAAGATTTCGTTCCCTCCCTTCCTTCCCTCCCCCCCTTAAATCTTCCTTCCGTCTCCCAATTCCTCCTTCCCACCTCCAAAAATTCTCCTTCCCTCACCCCAAATTTCTCCTGCCCTTCTACATCCTCTTTTCCTCCTTTAGATTTTCCTTCCCTCTTCTTAAATCGTCTTTCTCTTCCCTAAATTCTCCTTCCCTACCCCTAAATCCTCCTTCCCCTCCAAAAAAAAAAATTCTCCTTCCGTCTCCTAATTCCTTCTTCCCTTCCCCTAAATCCTCCTTCCCTTTTAAATTCCCCTTCCCTCCATAAGTCCTCCTTTCCTCCCCCAAAATTCTCCTTCCCTCTCCTAAATCCTCTTTCCCTTCTAAATCCCCCTTCCCTCCCCAAATCCTCCTTCCCTCCTCTTAAATCCTCTTTCCCTCCCCAAAAATTCTCCTTCCCTCCCCTAATTCCGCCATCCCTCTAACTATATCCTACTTCCCTTCCTAAATCCTCCTTCCCTTCCCCTAAATCCTCCTTCCTTCCCCCAAAATCATCCTCTCCTTGCCCAAAGTTCTACTCACCTCCCCAAAATTATCTTTACCTCCCTTAATTTCTCCTTCCCTTCCTCTAAATCCTCCTTCCCTTCTAAATTCTCCTTCCCTTCTAAATCCTCTTTCTCTCCTCCTAAATCCTCCTTCCCTACCCCTAAATCCTCCATTCCTCTCCCTAAATCCTCCTTCCCTACCCCTAAATCCTCCTTCCCTACCCCTAAATCCTCCTTTCCTTTCCCTAAATCCCCTTTCCCTCCCCTTAAATCCTCCTTCTCCCTAAATCCTCCTTTCTTCTCCATAAATCCTCCTTCCCTCCCTCAATTCCTCCTTTCCTCTCCCTAAATCCTCCTTCCCTCCCCCTAAATCCTCCTTCCCTCCCCCTCAATTCCTCCTTTCTCCCCTCAATTCCTGCTTCCCTCCCTCAATTCCTCCTTCCCACCCCCTAAATCCTCCTTCCCCTTTCCTCCTTTCTCTGTGACTCTTTCCTTCTCCCCCCCTTCTCTCCCCCCCCCTCTCTCTTATCCCTTCCCCTCTATCTTCCTCCAGAACCAAAGCAATTTTGGAAATTCCGTCGGGTTTCCTCCGTGACGTTTGGAAGCGTAATAAATCCCGCCCCATCATTATGGTTCAATATCCGTTGAATTAGCATTTGTATTTGGCCTTATGTCGTAACCCCCCTTGTTTGTTATTCCTCCGTATTGACAGGGGACAGACCCTCAGGGGTATAACATTTGCCTCGGCGACCTTTTTATGTCCGGTTATTATATCATAACATTTTGAGATAGATTTTTTTTTTATTGTTATTCAAAAATATCCAGGGAGGGATTTTAATAAAATATGCCTGTGATTCTACTTTTTATCTACCATCTGTTGAGATGTGGGTTTTTATTCTTTTAAGATGATACTAAGGAAATTTTTTTTATTGTAATTTTCTTTAGTTATATTATATTTTATTGGATTCCTGCGTATCTCAGTTCTTCTGTTTCTCCAGCAGCGTTTGCATTATTCATAATATATATATATATATATATATATATATATATATATATATATATATATATATATATATATATATATATATATATATATATACTGTATATATAAATATATATATATGTATATATATATATATATATATATATATATATACTGTATATATATATATATATATATATAGTATATATATATTAAGATGATTTTCTATTTTTCAATTTTCTTTATTTTTTTTTTAATTATTATTGAATTCTTGCGCATCTCTGTTCTTTTGTGTCCCCAGCAGCGTTTGCATTATTCATGATGTTTATTATATATATATATATATATATATATATATATATATATATATATATATATATATATATATTAAGATGATTTTTTTTTCAATTTTCTTTAGTTTTTTTTTATTATTATTATTGAATTCTTGTGCATCTCTGTTCTTTTGTTTCCCCAGCAGCGTTTGCATTATTCATGATGTTTAATATATATATATATATATATATATATATATATATATATATATATATATATATATATATATATATATATATTAAGATGATTTTTTTTTCAATTTTCTTTAGTTTTTTTTTATTATTATTATTGAATTCTTGCGCATCTCTGTTCTTTTGTGTCCCCAGCAGCGTTTGCATTATTCATGATGTTTATTATATATATATATATATATATATATATATATATATATATATATATATATATATATATATATATATATATATATATTAAGATGATGTTTTTTTCAATTTCCTTTAGTTATTTTTTTTTATTATTGAATTTTTGCGCATCTCTGTTCCTTTGTTTCCCCAGCAGAGTTTACATTACTTATGGTGTTTGATATATATATATATATATATATATATATATATATATATATATATATACAGTATATATATATATATATATATATATATATATATATATATATATATATATATATTTAGGATGATACTAAAGATATATGATTTTTTTTTTTACTGAATTCTTGCGCATCTCTGTTCTTTTGTTTCCCCAGCAGCGTTTGCATTATTCATAATGTTTAATATATATCTGCTCTGATCGATTTTTTTAAAATTTCGAGCCCTAAACTCTTTTATTTGTGTTTGGTCCGTATGCATTAAAATGATTGAAATATCCGTCACTAATGTTTTTAAAAAGCCACGAGTTACATATCCCCTTTCAGTCTTTGAGGTTTTATGTGTTTCTATTATCTTTATTGCTGGCTTATCATGGGAATGCTTATATAAATCTATGAAGGAATTCGTAGGAGTATTGATTCTGACGCATATTGCCAGGAGAAAGTATAGGTTTTATGGCCGGTGGCGTTTTATAGCGGTAGATTTGGAAATTCTTTATTTTTTCATTGTTTGGACGACAGGTTTTGGAATCATATGCTTGTTCGTAATTTTGGGATTTGGTCTTTAAATTCTGTTTTGTTTAATTTTTTTGCCGATAGGTTTTCAAAACGTGTGTATTCATAGTTGGTTATGAAGTTTTGAAATTCACTTCTTTTTCATTGTTCGGCGAGCAGGATTGGAAGAAGTCATATGCATGCTCATAGTTTGGTATTTACAGTATGGTTTTTTTTTTTTTTTTTTTTTTTTTTTTTTTTTTTTTTTTTTTTTTTTTTTTTTTTTTACCAATAAATTTGAAATCATATGCTTGTTCAAAGTTGGGTACAAGGTTTTGAAGTTCATTACTTTTTCATTGTATGTTCAATAGGTGTTGAAATCATAGGCTTGTTCATAATTTGGGATTAGATTTTTTAATTTTTTTTCTATTTTATTATTTGTCCGGGGGATTTCAAATCATATGCTTGTTCATAGTTGGGTACAAGGTTTTGAAATTCTTTATTTTTTCATTGTTTGGATGACAGGTTTTGGAATCATATGCTTGTTCGTAATTTGGGATTAGGTCTTTAAATTCTGTTTTGTTTTATTGTTTGACCAATAGATTTGAAATCATATGGTTTTGAAATTCTTTATTTTTTCATTGTTTGGGCGACAAGTTTAGGAGTCATATGCTTGTTCATAATTTGGGATTAGGTTTTAAATTCTTTTCTGTACTAATCTTTGCTGATAGGTTTTCTAATCCAATGCTTATTCATAGTTCAGTATTTAGGTTTTGAAATTCTTTATTTTTTCATTGTTTGGACGACAGGTTTTGGAATCATATGCTTGTTCGTAATTTGGGATTAGGTCTTTAAATTCTGTTTTGTTTTATTGTTTGACCAATAGATTTGAAATCATATGGTTTTGAAATTCTTTATTTTTTCATTGTTTGGGCGACAAGTTTAGGAGTCATATGCTTGTTCATAATTTGGGATTAGGTTTTAAATTCTTTTCTGTACTAATCTTTGCTGATAGGTTTTCTAATCCAATGCTTATTCATAGTTCAGTATTTAGGTTTTGAAATTCTTGATTTTTTCATTGTTTGGACGACAGGTTTTGGAATCATATGCTTGTTCGTAATTTTGGGATTTGGTCTTTAAATTCTGTTTTGTTTTATTTTTTTGCCGATGGGTTTTCAAAACATTTGTGTATTCATAGTTGGTTATGAGGTTTTGAAATTCTTTATTTTTTCATTGTTCGGCGAGCAGGATTGGAAATCATATGCTTGTTCATAGTTTGGTATTTACTGTAGGTTTTGAAATTCTGTCCTGTTTTATCGTTTTTTCCGGTAGGGTTTGAAGTCGTATAAATGCTCATAGTTTGGTATTTACAGTGTTTTTTTTTTTTTTTTTTTTTTTTTTTTTTTTACCAATAAATTTGAAATCATATGCTTGTTCAGAGTTGGGTACAAGGTTTTGAAGTTCATTACTTTTTCATAATTTGGAATTAGGTTTTAAAATACTCTACTTTTTCATTGTATGTTTAATACTATTTGAAATTATATGCTTGTTCATAATTTGGAATTAGTTTTTGAAATTGTTTTGTTTATTCTTTGCCAATAGGTTTTCAAATCATATGCTTGTTCATAGTTCGGTATTTAGGTTTTGTAAAACTTTACTATTTCATTGTTTGTCCGTAGGATTTGACATCATATGCTTGTTCATAATTTGGAATTAGTTTTTGAAATTCTGTTCTGTTTTATTGTTTGAACAATAGATTTGAAAATCATTTGCTTGTTCATAGTTCGGTATTTAGGTTTTGAAACACTTTACTTTTTCATTGTTTAGAGAACAGGTTTTGAAATCATATGCTTGTTCATCGTTTGGAATTAGTTTTTGAAATTCTGTTCTGTTTGATTGTTTGAACAATAGATTTGAAAATCATTTGCTTGTTCATAGTTCGGTATTTAGGTTTTGAAAAACTTTACTATTTCATTGTTTGTCCGTAGGATTTGACATCATATGCTTGTTCATAATTTGGAATCAGTTTTTGAAATTCTGTTCTGTTTGATTGTTTGAACAATAGATTTGAAAATCATTTGCTTGTTCATAGTTTGGTATTTAGGTTTTGAAACACTTTACTTTTCATTGTTTAGAGAACAGGTTTTGAAATCATATGCTTGTTCATAATTTGAATTAGTTTTTGAAATTCTGTTCTGTTTTATTGTTTGAACAATAGGTTTGAAAATCATTTGCTTGTTCATAGTTTGGTATTTAGGTTTTGAAACACTTTACTTTTTCATTGTTTAGAGAACAGGTTTTGAAATCATATGCTTGTTCATAATTTGGAATTAGTTTTTGAAATTCTGTTCTGTTTGATCGTTTGAACAATAGATTTGAAAATCATTTGCTTGTTCATAGTTGGGTACAAGGTTTTGAAACACTTTACTTTTTCTTTGTTTAGAGAACAGGTTTTGAAATCATATGCTTGTTCATAATTTGGAATTAGTTTTTGAAATTCTGTTCTGTTTGATTGTTTGAACAATAGATTTGAAAATAATATGCTTGTTCATAGTTGGGTACAAGGTTTTGAAACACCACTTTTTCTTTGTTTAGAGAACAGATTTTGAAATCATAGGCTTGTTCATCGTTTGGAATTAGTTTTTGAAATTCTGTTTGATTGTTTGAACAATAGATTTGAAAATCATTTGCTTGTTCATAGTTGGGTACAAGGTTTTGAAACACTTTACTTTTTCTTTGTTTAGAGAACAGGTTTTGAAATCATATGCTTGTTCATTGTTTGGAATTAGTTTTTGAAATTCTGTTCTGTTTGATTGTTTGAACAATAGATTTGAAAATCATTTGCTTGTTCATAGTTGGGTACGAGGTTTTGAAACACTTTACTTTTTCTTTGTTTAGAGAACAGGTTTTGAAATCATATGCTTGTTCATAGTTTGGAATTAGTTTTTGAAATTCTGTTCTGTTTGATTGTTTGAACAATAGATTTGAAAATCATTTGCTTGTTCATAGTTGGGTACGAGGTTTTGAAACACTTTACTTTTTCATTGTTTAGAGAACAGGTTTTGAAATCATATGCTTGTTCATAGTTTGGTATTTAGGTTTTGAAACACTTTACTTTTTCATTGTTTAGAGAACAGGTTTTGAAATCATTTGCTTGTTCATAGTTGGGTACAAGGTTTTGAAACACTACTTTTTCATTGTTTAGAGAACAGGTTTTGAAATCATATGCTTGTTCATAATTTGGAATTAGTTTTTGAAATTCTTTTAGTGTTTCATTGTTTACCAATTGGTGTAAAATCATATGTTATTCATAATTAGTTATCAGGTTTGAAATTATCTAATTTTTCATTGTTTGGCCAATAAATTATGAGATTGTAGGTACATGAAAAGACACATTTCACATGTACCAGTATTGTCATGATTATTATTATTGTATGTATCATTTACTGCATGATCATGATTACCATTATTGTACGTACTATTAACTGTATTATGTACTTTCAACCATTATTTCAGATGTTGCATATCATTAGATTAATTCCTGTAATGTCATTGATATGATATGGCAACATTGAGTCAGCATTGGCAACACTTATCTGTTGTGTTGCCATGATGCAGTCTGTTCGTCTTCGTCCCCTTAGCTGATAAGTTATCTTTCCTCGTGTCCCACGTATCTTATGTATTTACTCTAATAGACATTGAGAACCTACTTTTTAAGTTGTATCCTTGCCCCACCAATTAAGGTTAAGGAAGTTATCAACACGTACAGAGATCATATACTTATTCTTAATTTATGATTACGTCTCAAAATTCTTTACTGTTTTATTGCATATTTGGAAATTCTTAATTTTTTTTTTCATTGTTTTGGAATATATATGAAAAAAACATTAAAGTTTTCAATGTTTGGGAATAGATTTTTTTTAATTATCTACCTTCTCAATGTTTTTGAGTAGATTTTAAAATACTTTACTTTTTCATTGCATGGAGTAGATGTTAGAATTTTTTTTTCACTTTTCTTTTTTATGGAATAGATTTTAGCTTTTTTTTTTCATTGAATGAAGTGGGCTTTTAAATGCATTACTGTCACGTTTCTGATTCTCATATGTATAAGATCAGTATCCATTTTTGTATTTTAGACTTGCCTTACATCTGAAAGTGTAGAATATGATAAGTAATCTGAAACTTTG
This sequence comes from Palaemon carinicauda, assembly GCF_036898095.1. NCBI lineage: Eukaryota > Metazoa > Arthropoda > Malacostraca > Decapoda > Palaemonidae > Palaemon > Palaemon carinicauda. The sequence goes on along the minus strand of NC_090733.1, from coordinate 125,296,378 downwards.
TGTAATTCTGACTATTTTATTTAAATATCGAATTCTGTAATTGTGAATATTTTACTCAAATATTGAATAAATCATAAATAATTTTGTAGATCTAATTAGTTTTAATATTGGGATTTTATTAATGACCATAAAATTTATACAAATTAATGTTTAATTATGAAATTATATAAAGAAACAATTTTGGTTTACCTTACCTGTTTATCAACGTTTTATTTTATTTATTCCATCAGTTTGTTCTTTTGATCTTTATTGTCATCATCATCTCCTACTCCTATTAACGCAAAGGGCCTCTGTTAGATTTCACCAATCGTCTCTATCTATAAGTTTTAAATCTATTTTCTATTCATCATCTACTTCAGGCTTTATAGTCCTCAGCCATATAGGCCTGGGTCTCACAACTCTTCTACTGCCTTCTGGAGCCCAGTTGAAAGTTCATAAGTAGTATAAAAGTCACGTGAAAAGACTCTCTTCCAGAGGTTTGCCGGAATTATTTTAATCATCTACGAAGACAAACTATAATGTCCCGTCTGAAGAACGAATTACTTCATTTAAGCCATAATTATTATAGTAACTTCATTACAATGGTGGCAAGAATTTTTTATATATATATTTTTTTTACTGGATGGCATTATAAATACTAGGCACATATGCACTTTCTTCTCTGTGCAAGAGCCCGTGTCTTGCAATATGCAAGGCGTTCTACAACGAACGAACCAACGAACGTACACTTACTTCGAGTCGTAACTAGTATTTTGTTACTTATTGATTTAATTATGTAAATATTTATATCGAGACAGTTTGCTTTTATTTTGTGAGGTATTAATTCTATTCTAAAGATTGAATTTTTCAAACAACTAAGGGTTATGGTAGCCTTTTAGAAACTCTTGCCTGGCAATCTGTTGGACGGGAATTTGGGCCTTCTCAAGCTCGGAAATTGTTCTCAAGGTGAAATATTTTCAACAATTTGGTATTGTGGTGGCCTATTGGAAACGTCCCTACCTGCCAATCTGTTGGACGGGAGTTCTAGACCCTCTTAGGCTCGGTAGCTTCTGCAAACATTGCCTAATGAGCGATTTGATGGAGCTATAGGTCTACCTGTTATCAGCAGCCATTGCCTGGCAGTCCTTGGTCCTAGATTGATGAAGAGCGGGCTTGGGTTCTGATCGTATGTACTGTGATATCTGTTTCTAGTGCATTGTCCTGCTTTTTGTCTCTGCTATTCACGAGCAACATTTAAACCAATGATAGTTAAAGTGTATATATGAGATTAGTATTTTAGAAAATTCAAGTTGTCTTATTTAGACGATCTTTATATGTGATTAATTAGTTTAATTTATAGTGGAATTTGGTAAGTATCTTTAGCGTTTATTCAATTGAAAATGAACTTAAGATTTTTCCGTACTGTAGTTGTAAGTTTGAGTGCTAAGTCATTTTTCATTTTGATCTATTTAAACTTTTATATTTTATTTACAGCTAATGGTAAAAATCTACCATACTTTAAGATAATATATAAAACCAGAAATAACTTAAAATTCATGCCATTGTTTATCCATTCCCTATTTCAAGAAACAAGTTAATGGAAAAGAACTTTTCTAATCTGTAATTATTTTTCTAACTGTAGTTTTCATAAGTTATTTACTATTCTCTCTCTCTCTCTCTCTCTCTCTCTCTCTCTCTCTCTCTCTCTCTCTCTCTCTCTCTCTCTCTCTCTCTCTCTCTCTCATTGGAAGATTATCTCTAGTGTTATTTTTTATATTTTAAAAGATATGTATGTTTAAGTAAAAGGTGAATTATTTAATAGAATTGAACAAAATGCTTTTAGTTATTGAAATAATTAAAAATAATATGTATCTCAAACGTAGTTATATCATTATTAACATTATCCTTTTCCTAATAATCGATTCTTATCATCATCATCTCCTCCTACGCCTATTGACGCAAAGAAGGGCCTCATTGGAAGGAATCGATTCTTATAATGTAATGGTAATTTATAAAGTGTCAAGTTTATCTTTATCTTCATTGTATTTTTGATGCTGGTGTTGGTTAATTTATTTTATGATAATTATATCAGGGGGAAAGATGATCTTTTTCAAAGTTTTTAAAAAGTTTTTTTTTTTTTTTTTTTTTTTTTTTTTTTTTTTTTTTTTTTTTTTTTTTTTTTTTTTTTTTTTTTTTTACTTGTTTCGTCATTTGCTTAGTAATATTTAGCGCCTTTCTTTATAAGTTGATAACATTCTTAACGATTTTAGTTTCATGGAAGCAATTGACAGTTTCATTAATTCATGAATATGGACAGCTCCTAATCAGTCAGAAGTTGATCTTGTTTTTCAGTTCTAAAAGAAA
>NC_090733.1:125281535-125284035 GCF_036898095.1 Palaemon carinicauda | reverse complement strand
CTAACCCAAGATGGTGGAAGACCATGGTACAGTGGCTATGACTCTACCCAAGACTAGGGTTATGATATGTTGGAAGTTAAATCTTAAAGATTTTTGAGTAGTTGGTATTGTAGGGGGAAAAGAAGAAAAGACAAGAAAGAAGGAAAAGAAGAAAAAGAGGAGGAGAGAGAAGAAATATGATCTTAGGTCTTGTGTTGTGGATTTTGATAGCGTAGGTGTGAAAGATTACTCTCAAAATATATTAGTGTATGGATGATCAATTTGGACAAATCGTATTCATATGTAACGAAAATTAATTTTCTGTGCCATATGTTTGTTTTTTCAATAAACTACTACTACTACTACTACTACTACTACTACTACTGTTTTTTTGTAGGGTAGAAGAGACTCTTTAGCTGTGGTAAGCAACTCTTCTAGGAGTAGGACAGTCCAAAATCAAACCATTGTTCTCTCGTCTTGGGTAGTGCCATAGCCTCTGTATCATGGTCTTCCTTTGTTTTGGTTTAAAGTTCTCTTGCTTGAGGGTACACTTGGGCACACTATTATATCTTATTTCTCTCCCTCTTGTTTTGTTAAAGTTTTTATAGTTTATATAGGAAATATTTATTCTAATGTTATTTTTCTTAAAATATAAAATTTTTCTTTGTTTCCTTTCATCACTGGGCTATTTGCCCTGTTGGAGGCCCCTGAGCTTAAGCATCTTGCTTTTCCAAATAGGGTTGTAGCTTACCAAGTAGTAATAATAATAATAATAATAATAATAATAATAATAATAATAATAATAATTATTATTATTATTATTATTAATGATCATTAATAATAATAATATAGGAGATATCTATTTCAATGTTACTGTTCTTAAAATGTTTAATTTTTCCTTGTTTCCTTTCCTCACTGGGCTGTTAGAGCCCATGGGCCTATAGCATCCTGCTTTTCCAGGTAGGGGTGTAGCTTATCAATTAATAATAATAATAATAATAATAATAATAATAATAATAATAATGTTTTCATGGATGTGAAATGTATGAAATTTCGCCCGTGAAATGAGACCTGGTTAGATGTTTTTACCATCCGGCTGATGTGAAATGTATGAAAATTTTGGCCAGCAAACCTGTCAATCCTTCTGGTGCAATTGTCGTGGTTAATGTCAACCACATGTTTTGTCATATAATTTCAGGTGTTATTTACATGATAATACAAAAATATGTTTTTTTTTGCCGGGGGGAAATGGAACATGAAATCTGATTTCTTTTTATATAAAAAAATAAAATTGCTATTTTATAATAAAAGGGGCTAATGAATGTTATTGATTTCTCTATGTTTTATAAAAAACAACAACAGCTACGTTAATGCAAGGTTTCAATGCGCGGATTACTATCTCGTTATGTGTATTTATATTTAATAACTAATTCTGAATCCCTTTTTTCCCATTAATATTTACAGTAATTTAAAATGATTAGGATTTCGATGTTTTTGGTGATAACAGTAATGAACTAGAAGGGCACACAGTACAGCGCAAACCTCCCCCGCGGCTGTTGATTTCTCGACCTTTTGTTCGACCTTGACCTTGACCTTCAACCTAGGCCTTTCAAAATTGAATCACTTCCTCGTCTCAAAAATTAATCACAGAGAGTTTCTCTATTCTATGAGTAAAATTGTGATCACGAAGTTGTTCACACACACACACACACACACACACACACACACACACACACACACACACAAAAACACCTACAAACAACGACGAAAATGTAACTTCCTCCCAACTTAGTTGGCGGAGGTAATAATAATAATAATAATAATAATAATAATAGTAATAATAATAATAATAATAATAAACACTAGAGGGGTACTCAGTAGGGCGCAGGCCTCCGCCGTGGCAGCTTATTTCTCGACCTTTTTTGCTCGACCTTAACGTTGGCCTTTAACCTTAACATGCTTTGATTAGCTTTGAAGTGTCTGGGACAATGATGTTCAAACTTATTGTGCTCGACCTTGACCTTGACCTTTGACCTTAACATGTATTAATTGGTGTGGATCTTCATTCATTAAAAATGAACCAAGTTTGAAGTCTCTGTGACAACGATGTTCAAACTTATAGCTGATTACGTGAATTGGGCATTTTGCTTGACCTTTTACCTTGACCTTCCAAAATTTGATTATTTCCAGCTTTTTTACATAACAGTTAATCCCTCTAAGTGGCCAGTAAGCTGTTCAGAAACAAACAAACACACACACAAACAAACATTCAAGCAGGGGTGAAAACATAACCTCCTTCCAATTTCATTGGCGGAGATTATCAAGTCTTAACAGACATCAACGAAAAGTTCCATAGGGAAAAAAAAATCATAATGAAGAGAAATTGATCGAAAGTACAAAATGAATTTTGGTCACGATAAATTTATTTCAATATTTTCAGTTTACAAATTTTGTATGTACATGGGAATCACCCGCTTATTATAACGACAATTATAGATTTAAATTGGTAATATACCGTTAT
>NC_090733.1:125264035-125276535 GCF_036898095.1 Palaemon carinicauda | reverse complement strand
ATTTTGATTATTAAGATAAATTATCAGAATATCATCATCATCATCATCATCATCTCCTCCTACGCCTATTGACGCAAAGGACCTCGGTTAGATTTCGCCAGTCGTTTCTGTGGATGAGATCATGAAGGGTAGATGGAGATGGTTTGGGCATGCTTTTCGCACTCCCCAAGAGGGATTAGTTCACCAAACGTTTAACTGGGCTCCACAAGGCCCTAGAAGAATTGGAAGACCCAGGCCTACATGGCTTAGAACTATAAAGCGCGAAGTAGGAGCTGATGAATGGAGAAGTATTGAATATCAGAATATAGATTTCACATTTTTTTTTATTATAGTCAAATAAGCGTTTCTTTGTAGTGCAAACAGAGGGACATGGCTTTCTGTGTTTCAGTTGAATAGTTGGATTATCTATCCCCGAATAATTCTCTCCTTTTGGTATTTCAATAACCATCGTCCGGTGTGTCAAAGACCCGACAAAACAAAGGCATCCGAGAGGTGATCCATTTTTTTCCCCCTATTAATTGACGAATATTAATTTTTTTTCATCACTACACTCTCCTTACTCCTTACTCCGGCGTATACTCCTATCTACAGAAACCAATCAATCAGTTAGTCCAATGTTGTAACTTCGTCATTTTTCAACTCCGCTCTTCTCTCGTCAATTGAATTTTTCTCCATTGTGAAATATAGTTTTCCACTCAAATGTGGCAATTTCTTTACATACAAAATGGAAAATACTTGGAATAGACTTCCAGCGGATGTAGTAAACAGTAACACGGTATACGAGTTCAAGTGTAAACTAGACAAGATCATAAGAACTCTCTAAATGCTTAAACTAAATCGCTCTACCAAAGAGCAAATGGAGTCTCCGCGGATGGACTAAAAAGTCTTTGAGACATCCAAAATCCTTGTAACTCTCTCTCTCTCTCTCTCTCTCTCTCTCTCTCTCTCTCTCTCTCTCTCTCTCTCTCTCTCTCTCAAAGATCATAAGAACTCTAAATGCTTAAACTAAATCGCTCTACCCAACAGCAAATGGAGTCTCCCAGGATGGACTAAAAAAGTCTTTGAGACATCCAAAATCCTTGTAACACACTCTCTCTCTCTCTCTCTCTCTCTCTCTCTCTCTCTCTCTCTCTCTCTCTCTCTCTCTCTCTCTCTCTCTCTCTCTCTCTCTCTCTCTCAAGTGAATTTTTCTCCATTCTGAAATATATTTTTCCGCTGATGTGGCAATTTCTTGACATACAAAATAGCAAATACTTGGAATAGACTTCCAGGGGATGTAGTAAACAGTGTCACTATAAATGAGTTCAAGAATAAGTTTAGACAAGATAATAAGAACTCTCTTAAATGCTTAAACTAAATCGCTCTACCCAACAACAAATGATGTCTCCGTGGATGGACTAAAAAGTCTCTGAGACATCCAAAATCCTTGTAACTCCTTGCAACCTGTGAAATAGAAATATTTTTTTTCTTATTTACTGATGTGTCTCCAATTCTCTCTTTCTCGACTAAACCTCTCCTCTCCTTTTATTCTTTCAACTTTTCGCAGCACTTTCTGTTCCTTCCTATTTTCATTTTCGTGTTTCGTCCATTTCGTCTCCGTCGTTTTACTGTTCTCGGAAGCCATCAGTCAGGTATTTTCTTTGGAATAGATTTTTCTCGCCATTGTTCTTCAGTTTGCTGCAATTGTTATCACTATTGTTAAATTTATAGATGGTTTTTCTTGTTTTTTGTTTTGTTTATCCAGTCAGGAAGGCATTAATTAATTTTTTTTTAATGTTCCCATTATTAATACTAAATTATTTTTTTTTTTCATTATTATTATTTTAGGGATCAAAAACTTTGGAATAGATTTTTCTCGCCATTGTTCTTCAGTTTGCTGCAATTGTTATCACTATTGTTAAATTTATAGATGGTTTTTCTTGTTTTTTGTTTTGTTTATCCAGTCAGGAAGGCATTAATTAATTTTTTTTTAATGTTCCCATTATTAATACTAAATTATTTTTTTTTTTTCATTATTATTATTTTAGGGATCAAAAACTTTGGAATAGATTTTTCTCGCCATTGTTCTTCAGTTTGCTACATTTTTTATCACTATTGTTAAATTTATAGATAGTTTTTCTTATGTTTTTTGTTTTGTTTATCCAGTCAGGAAGGCATTAATCTAAATTTTATTTATTGTTCCCATTAGTAATCCTACATTATTTTTTTCATTATTTTTATTTTAGGGATCAAAAACTTTGGAATAGATTTTTCTCGCCATTGTTCTTCAGTTTGCTGCAATTGTTATCAATATTGTTAAATTTATAGATGGTTTTTCTCATGTTTTTTGTTTTGTTTATCCAGTCAGGAAGGCATTAATCTAAATTTTATTTATTGTTCCCATTATTAATTCTACATTATTTTTTTCATTATTATTATTTTAGGGATCAAAAACTTTGGAATAGATTTTTCTCGCCATTGTTCTTCAGTTTGCTGCAATTGTGGTCACTATTGTTAAATTTATAGATAGTTTTTCTAATGTTTTTTTTAATCCAGTCATAAAAGCATTAATTTATTTTTTTTAATGGTCCCATTATCAATACTACATTATTTTTTTTTTCATTATTATTATTTTAGGGATCAAAAACTTTGGAATAGATTTTTCTCGCCATTGCTCTTCAGTTTGCTGCATTTTTTATCACTATTGTTAAATTTATAGATGGTTTTTCATGGTTTTTTTTTTTTTTTTTTTTTTTTTTTTATCCAGTCAAGAAGGCATTCATTTAAATTTTTCTTAACGTTCCCATTATTAATACTACATTATTTTTTTTTCATTATTATTATTTTAGGGATCAAAAACTTAGGAATAGATTTTTCTCGCCATTTTTCTTCAGTTTGCTACATTTTTTATCACTATTGTTAAATTTATAGATGGTTTTTCATGTTTTTTTTTTTTTTTATCCAGTCAAGAAGGCATTAATTTAAATTTTTTCAATGCTCCCATTATTAATATTATTATTTTTTTTTTTCATTATTATTATCTTAGGGATCGAAAATTTTGGAGCAGATTTTTCTCGTCATTGTTGTTCAATTTGTTGTTAAATCTATAGGTGTTTTTTTTTTCAGATATTTTTGTCCTTATTAATATTACTATATTTTTTTATCGTTATTATTTTGTGGATGAAAAACTTGAGTTTGAAAGAAAATGATAGATTTTTTATGTCTATGATTATTGGCTGACAGGAAGGCACTAATTTGGTATTTTTTATTTTTCTCATTATTAATATTACTATTTTTTCATTGTTATCAATTTATTGATTGAAACCTCGAATTTGTAAGAAAATCTACGGAAGTAGCATGTAGTTTCTCATTTCATTGAAAATCGTCTAACTCGAGTATTATTATTATTATTATTCCTTACTTGGCTATTTTCCCTGTTGAGCCCCTGAGCTTATGGCATCCTACTTTTCCAACTCGGTTTGTAGCTTAGCAAGTAATAATAATAATAATAATAATAATAATAATAATAATAATAATAATAATAATAATAATAATAAAACTTTTAGAATATTGTTGAATATTGAGTCGTATGATGGAGAAAGCAGGAATGTTAAATTTAATGCATACCTAGGACAAATTACTGTCTACTTAACCGCGCCAAGACTCCTCGCTGCTGGGAAGAAGGACGCTGGTGACTGGTACAATGCATGGAAATCCGGTACCCGGGTCTAAAACGATGTCAGGCAGGGCAGTCGATTGGGACTTACTGTTATGTAAAAAAGCTAGAACTGATTACATTCTGTAAGGCCAAGGTCAAAGATCAAGGTCACGGTCAAGCAAAATGTCCAATTCACGTAATCAGTTTGGACATCGCAGTCGCAAAGACTTCAAACTTGCTTCATATTTGAGTGTATGAAAATCAACGTCAATTAATGCCTGTTAAGTTTGAAGGTCAAGGTCAAGGTCGAGCTAAATTTTCGAGATGTAAGCTGCCGCGGCGGAGGTCTGCGCTCTACTGAGTGCCCCTTCAGTTATTATAATTTTGGTGATGATGTTTAGTTGATGCTGGTGTATCATTACGTAGCTAAGACAATTTTTTATTTGGAATTATCCTATACAAATTAAAGCGTAAAATGCATAGAATAACACTAATAATGATTTTTTTTTTTCATATTTCTTGTAATAGATAATTGAACAATAATTTTTTTTTAGCGGCTTATTTAAAGATTTTTTATACACTTAAAAATTTGCATTGAAAAAAAAAACCGTAAATTCCTGGCAACATTTATTCCAGATTTTTACCGTTTTAAAAAACGGTTATATTGACGTAAAGGAGTAATCTTACAGTCACCAACCCGTAGAAGATAATAACAAAGTAGGGTAAAATTACGGTCACCTGTATATTACTGAAATACGGCTGAGAACATAGTTTTTACGGAGAATTTCCAACTAAAATTACGGCTTTTTTTTACGGTGCACTTAATAGTAAAATTATGGTCGCCTGTATATTACTGAAATACGGATGAGAACATATTTTTTTACGGAGAATTTCCAATTAAAATTGCGGTTTTTTAACCGTGCACTTAATAGTAAAATTACGGTCACCTGTATTTTCCTGAAATACAGCTGAAAATTTTTTTTTTTACGGAGAATTTCCAATTAAAATTACGTTTTTTTTTTTTAACCGTGCACTTAATAGTAAAATTACGGTCGCCTGTATTTTCTTGAAATACGGCTGAAAACATATTTTGTACGGAGAATTTCGAATTAAAATTGTGGGGTTTTTTTATCGGTGCACTTAATAGTAAAATTAAGGTCGCCTGTATTTTACTGAAATACGGCTGAGAACATATTTTGTACGGAGAATTTCCAATTAATTTTTTTTTTATCGGTGCACTTAATAGTAAAATTAAGGTCGCCTGTATTTTACTGAAATACGGCTGAGAACCATTTTTTACGGAGAATTTCCAATTAAAATTACGGTTTTTATTTAACAGTGCATTTAATAATTTTTGATAATACTGCTTCGTATATAGCATTGTTTTCCCTCTGTATTTGCTTTATAAGATAACTTGAAGCTCGTGTGACACCGCCGAAGTAAATCCGGAATAATGTTCCATGTCATATTATTGAGGTCGACCGAGGCCTGCATATAACTAATGAATTGAATTACTAATTTTCTCAGAATGAGTTCATCTTGAAGTCTTCTTCTCTGGCGAGTTCTGAAGATTGTGCTTTAGAGAATCCATGAAAGCTGCTGCTTTTTTTTTTCTTCTAAAACCACACTGTTAGAAATAAAACTGTAATTTTAATAGGAAATTCTCCGTAAAAATATACTGTCCTCACCCGTATTTCACCAAATTATGTGTATATATATATATATATATATATATATATATATATATATATATATATATATATATATATATATATATATATATATATATCATAATCATCATCATCTCCTCCTACGCCTATTGACGCAAAGGGCCTCAGTTATATTTCACCAGTTGTCTCTTATTTTGAGCTTTTAAATCAATACTTCTCCATTCATCATCATCATCTACTTTACATTTGATAGTCCTCAGCCATGTAGGCCTGGATCTCCCAACTCTTCTAGGGGGTTGTGGAGCCCAGTTGAAAGTTTCGTTAGCTAATCTCTCTTGGGGAGATCGAAGAGCATGCCCATACCATCTCCATCTACCCCTCACCATGATCTTATCCACATATGGCACTTGAGTAATCTCTCTTGTAGTTTCATTTCTAATCCTTTCCGGGCAGGTCAGATTATATATATATATATATATATATATATATATATATATATAATATATATATATATATATATATATATATATATATATATATATATATATATATATATATAGTGTCATCCTTTCCTCCTTGTTTAGTTGTCTTCTGTAGTGTTATTTGTTCCTCCTTGTTTACCTGTCTTCTGTAGTGTCATCTTTTCCTCCTTGTTTAGCCGTTTTCTGTGGTGTTATCTTTTCCTCCTTGTTAAGTTGTCTGTAGTGTTATCTTTTCCTCCTTGTTTAGTTGTCTTCTGTAGTTTCATCTTTTCTTCCGTATTCAATTGTCTTTTGTAGTGTTATCTTTTCCTCCTTGTTTAATTGCCTTATGTAGTGTCATCTTCTCCTCCTTGTTTAGTTGTCTTCTGCAGTGTCATCTTTTCCTTCTTGTTTAGTTGTCTTCTGTAGTGACATCTTTTCTTCCTTGTTTAGTTGTCTTCTGTAGTGACATCTTTTCTTTCTTGTTTAGTCGTCTTCTGTAGTGTTTTCTTTTCCGTCTTGTTTACTTGTCTGTAGTGTTAGAGTTTTCCTTCTTGTTTAGTTGTCTTCTGTAGTGTTTCCTCTTCCTTCTTGTTTACTTGTCTGTAGTGGTGGTGTTTTCCTTCTTGTTTAGTTGTCTTCTGTAGTGTCATCTTTTATTCCTTGTTTAGTTGTATTCTGTAATGGCATCTTTTCCTCCTTGTTTAGTTGTATTCTGTAGTGTCTTCTTTTCCTCCTTGTTTAATTGTCTTTTGTAGTGTCATCTTTTCCTTCTTGGTTAGTTGTCTTTAGTGTTATCTTTTCCTCCTTGTTTAATTGTCTTCTGTAGTGTCATCTTTTCCTTCTTGTTTAGTTGTCTTTAGTGTTGTATTTTCATCCATGTTTAATTCTCTTCTGTAGTTTTATATTTTTTTTTCTTGTTTAGTTATCTTCTGTAGTGTTATCTTTTCCTTCTTGTTTAGTTGTCTTTAGTGTTATATTTTCCTCCTTGTTTAGTTGTCTTCTGTAGTGTCATCTTTTCTTTCTTGTTTAGTTGTCTTCTGTAGTGTTTTCTTTTCCGTCTTGTTTACTTGTCTGTAGTGTTGGAGTTTTCCTTCTTGTTTAGTTGTCTTCTGTAGTGTTATCTTTTCCTCCTTGTTTAGTTGTCTTCTGAAGTGTCATCTTTTCCTTCTTGTTTAGTTGTCTTCTGTAGTTTTATCTTTTCCTCCTTGTTTAGTTGTCTTCTGCAGTGTTTTCTTTTCCTTCTTGTTTACTTGTCTGTAGTGTTGGAGTTTTCTTTCCTGTTTAGTTGTCTTCTGTATTGTCATCTTTTCCTCTATATTTAGTTGTCTTCGGTAGTGTCATCTTTTCCTCCATGTTTACTTGTCTTCTGTAGTGTTATCTTTTCCTCCTTTACCTGTCCTCTATAGTGTCATCTTTTCCTCCTTGTTTAGTTGTCTTCTGTAGTGTTATGTTTTCTTTCTTGGTTAGGAGTCTTCTGTTGTGTCATCTATTCTTCCTGGTTTAGTTGTCTTCTGTTGTGTTATCCTTTCCTTCTTGTTTACTTTTCTTCTGTACTGTTATATTTTCCTCTTATTTTCGTTGTTGGCTGTAGTGTCATCTTTCCCTCCTCGTTTAGTTGTGTTCTGTAGTGTCATCTTTTCCTCCTTGTTTAGTTGGCTTCTGTATTGTTATCTTTTCCTCTATATTTACTTGCCTTCTGTAGTGTTATCTTTTCCTCTTTCCTTACTTGTCTTCTATAGTGTGATCTTTTCCTCCTTGTTTAGTTGTCTTCTGGAGTGTTATGTTTTCTTCCTTGGTTAGCAGTCTTCTGTTGTGTCATCTTTTCTTCCTTGTTTAGTTGTCTTCTGTAGTGTTATCCTTTCCTTCTTGTTTACTTTTCTTCTGTACTGTTATATTTTCCTCCTATTTGCGGTGTCGTCTGTAGTGTCATCTTTCCCTCCTCGCTTTGTTGTGTTCTGTAGTGTCATCTTTTCCTCCTTGTTAATTGTCTTCTGTAGTGTTATCTTTGCCCCCTCGTTTAGTTGTCTTCTGTAATTTTATCTTTTTCTCATTGTTGAGCTGTCTTCTCTAGTGTCATATTTTCCTCCTTGTTATGTTGTCTTCTGTAGTGTTATGTTTTCCTCCTTGTCTAGTTGTCTTCTGTAGTTTTATATTTTCCTCCTTGTTTAGTTATCTTCTTTAGTGTTATCTTTTCTTCCTTGTTTAACTGTTTTCTGTAGTGTCATCTTTTCCTCCTTGTTTAGTTGTCTTTTGTAGTGTTATCTTTTCTTCCTTTTCTAGCTGTCTTCTGTAGTGTCATCTTTTCCTCTTTGTTTAGTTGTCTTCTGTCGTGTCATCTTTTCCTCCTTGTTTAGTTGTCTTCTTTAGTGTTATCTTTGCTCCTTTTTTGTCACTTTCTGTATTGTTATCTTTTCCTCATTGTTTAGCTGTCTTTTATAGTGTTATCTTTTCCACCTTGCTTTTTGTCTTATCTAGTGTTATCTTTTCCTCTTTGTTTAATTGAGTCTTCTGTAGCATCATCTTTTCCTCCTTGTGTAGTTGTATACTGTTTATTTGTCTTTTGTTATGTCATCCTTTTCTCCTTGTTTAGTTGTCTTCTCTAGTGGCATCTTTACCTACTTGTTTAGTTGTCTTCTGTAGTGTCATCTTTTCCTTCTTGTTTTCTTGTCTGTATGGTTGGATTTTCCTTCTTGTTAAGTTGTCTTCTTTAGTGTTATCTTTTCATCCTTGTTTAGTTGTGTTCTGAAATGTTATCCTTTCTCCTTGTTTAGTTGTCTTATGTAGTGTCATCTTTACCTCCTTGTTAAGTTGTCTTCAGTAGTGTTATCTTTTCCTTCTTGTTTACTTCTGTAGTGTTGTCTTTTCCTCCGTATTTAGTTGTCTTCTCTAGCGATATCTTTTCTTCTTGTTTACTAATGTAGTGTAGTCTTTTACTTCTTGTTTCCATATCGTCTGTAGTGTTATCTTTTCCTCCGAGTTTAATTGTCTGCTGTAGTGCTATCATTTCCTTCTTGTATACTTGTCTGTAGTGTTGTCTTTTCCTCCTTTCTTAGTTGTCTTCTGTAGTGTCATCTTTTCCTTCTTGTTTGGTTGTCTTTAGTGTTATATTTTCCTCCTTGTTAAGTTGTCTTCTGTCGTGTTTTTTTCTGTCTTGTTTACTTGTCTGTAGTGTTGGAGTTTTCTTTCTTGTTTAGTTGTCTTCTGTATTGTTATCTTTTCCTTCTTGTTTACATGTCTGTAGTGTCATGTTTTCCTCCCTGTTTAGTTGTCTTCTTTAGTGATATCTTTTCCCTCTGTTTAATTGTCTGTAGTTTAGTCTTTTCCTCCTTGTTTACTTGTCTTCTGTAGTGTTATCTTTCCCTCCTTGTGTAATTGTCTTCTGTAGTGTTTTCTTTTCCGTCTTGTTTACTTGTCTCTAGTGTCATCTTTTCCTCCTTGTTTAGTTGTCTTATGTAGTGTTATCTTTTCCTCCTTGTTTAGCTATCATCTGTAGTGTCATCTTTTCCTTTTTTACATTTCTTCTGTAATGTCATCTTTTCTACCTTGTTTAGTTGTCTTATGTAGTGTTATCGTTTCATCCATGTTTAGCTATCTTCTGCAGTGTCATCTTTTCCTGCTTGTTTAGTTGTCTTCTGTAGTGTTATCTTTTCCTCCTTGCTTAGTTGTCTTCTGTAGTGTTGTCTTTTCCTCCTTGTTTAGCTATCTTCTGTAATGTCATATTTTCCTCCTTGTCTAGTTGTCTTCTGTAGTGTCATCTTTTCCTCCTTGTTTATTTGTCTCCTGTAGTGTCATCTTTTCCTTGTTGTTTAGTTGTCGTCTGTAGTGTTATCGTTTCCTTCTTATTTACATCTGTAGTGTTGTCTTTTCCTCCTTGTTTAGTTGTCTTCTGTAGTGTCATCTTTTATTCCTTGTTTAGTTGTCGTCTGTAGTGTTATCTTTTCCTCCTTGTTTACTTATCTTCTTTAGTGTCATCTTTTCCTCCTTGCTTAGTTGTCCTCTGTAGTGTTTACGTTTCGAAATCTGCTGTGCATGTGACCAGCAGCGCTGCTGGTTCCAACTCTCGATGCCCCCCGTTAATGAAATCATGCCGGACAGTGAAAGAAAAGATTGCTAAAATTCTCTCAAACATTTAGCTTCTACAATGTACATGCTTAATGACAACACGCTGCATTGCAGCTTTCATTTGCAGTTGAATGGCCGTGTTGAACAAAAATCCTATGATTATTTTAGATATCAAACTAAGGTCATGAGGCCGTGTTATTTCAAATCGGCCCCGTTATTCTCTTTTCGTTCTTTTATTCGAAGTTATTGCAAAATTTTCCCTGCGTTAAATGCTTTCGTTATAAATAATCCTTTGTCGAAATTTTCGCTTCGGCCCAGAGTCATCTTTTATTCTCTCTCTGTCTCTGTCTCTCTCTTTTCGTCGTCTCTATTTTTTTTCTCTATCCATAGATTCTGAGAACGGCGTTACTGGGATAATGATATTTGAAAAAACACGGTCTCTCTTTGGTGGGGAAAAAAAAACAAAAAAACTGTCGGTCGACCTTTGAATGAAAGGCTAGTTTGTGTGTTTAACGAAATAAAAACGGTCGGGTTAGATTTAACGAGACAGAAATTGGCGATGTAGTTTTAACGATTGTAGAATGCAGGAGAGTCCGGCTTACTACCAGTAAACATTTAACTACTGCAAATTATAAAAGGGGTGGGGGGATGCAAATCCTGTTACTATTATTGTTTTAACACTCTAGCGCTGAATGTATTTGGGAATTTTTTTTTTTTTTTTTAACTGAAGTTAAAACAGGAACAATAGAATTTCGTTTATCCAGTATAGGGAATAAAGGACAAATTCTCTCTCCCGTTTGACATTCTCTGTTCAAATATTGTTTATTTCTGTCTCCGCTTTCGCTGGGGGAAGGGTTAACGTGTCCCCTCCTACCCCCCTCCTGCTCCCCTTGCCACCGACCTACCTTCCCCCTTCTCTCTCTCTCTCTCTCTCTCTCTCTCTCTCTCTCTGTGCTATTCCCATCCTCGTCTCTTTCCCTTCCTCGCTGTTGCGTTGAGGAGGGAGTTAGGAAAGGGGGAGGGGAGTTTTGGAGTGGGGGGGGGTGTGGGAGAGGGAGATGGGGGTATGTTACATGACATCCGGGCATTTAAAGGCAAAGCGAAGCTGGATCACAACGAAAACTCAAAATTTTGGATTGGCCCCTTTGCTTGGGCCCGCTCTCTCTCTCTCTCTCTCTCTCTCTCTCTCTCTCTCTCCTCTCTCTCTCTCTCTCTCTCTCTCTCTCTCTCTCTCGTCTTATTTCTGCCCCCCCCCCAACACATTGTTGCGTGCGCACCCCCGCCAGTCACTTCCATTAAGGTTGAGCGCATACATCAATATTTGTTCTTTTTCGCTGTAGATTTGTGCCACATTCTAAATCTCCTCCCTCACATGCAGTCAGGAGGTTTCTTGAGGATTTCTTTATCGGTGGTTATAAATCTCCTCTCTTATAGAAAACCCTGTTTTGTTTGAGATATCTTGTTAATTTTAAATCTCATCAATTTTTTTCTAGGCGATTTTTTTTTATTAGTGTTCAATCTCCCCTCTCATATAAAATTTACATTGTTTCTTGAAGATTTTTTTTTATTAATTATAAATCTCCCGTGTTATATAAAATCACATTATTTCTTTGAGAAATCTTATTAATTTTAAATCTCATCTTGCATATAAAGTCAATTTTTTTCTAGGCGATTTTTTTTATTAGTGTTCAATCTCCCCGCTCATATAAAATTTACATTGTTTCTTGAAGATTTTTTTTATTATTTATAAATCTCCCGTGTTATATAAAATCACATTGTTTCTTTGAGATATCTTATTAATTTTAAATCTCATCTTGCATATAAAGTCAATTTTTTTCTAGGCGATTTTTTTTTATTAGTGTTCAATCTCCCTTCTCATATAAAATTCACATTGTTTCTTGAAGATTTTTTTTATTATTTATAAATCTCCCGTGTTATATGAAATCACATTGTTTCTTTGAGATATCTTATTAATTTTAAATCCCATCTTGGATATAAAGTCAATTTTTTTCTAGGCGATTTTTTTTATTAGTGTTCTTGAAGATTTTTTTATTAATTATAAATCTCCCGTGTTATATAAAATCACATTGTTTCTTTGAGATATCTTATTAATTTTAAATTTCATCTTGCATATAAAGTAAATTTTTTTTCTAGGAGATTTCTTTTTTATCATTGTTCAATCTCTTTTTATATCAATCTTCAATCTCCCCTCCCATATAAAAGTCTTACTGTATCTTGATGATTTCTGTATCAGTTGTAAATCTCCTCTCTTATATGAAACCACTTTGTTTCTTTGAGATATCTTTTGTCAATCTTAAATCAATCTTCAATCTCCCCTTCCACAAAAATCATATTGTTTCTTGAAGATTTCTTTAACAGTTGTAAATCTCCTCTCCTATATAAAACCACATTCGTTTTTTTTATATATAATCTTTTGACAATCTTAAATCTCATCCTGCATATAAAGTCAAATTGTTTCTAGGAGATTTTTTTTTATCAATCTTCAATCTCCTCTCCCATATAAAAATCATACTGTTTCTTGAAGATTTCTTTATCAGTTATAAATCTCCTCTTAATGAAAATACGTCTCTTTGAGATATCTTGTCATGTAAAGACATTGTTTTCTAGGATTTTTTTTTTTTTTAATCTCCTCTCCCATATAAAAGT
>NC_090733.1:125251535-125254035 GCF_036898095.1 Palaemon carinicauda | reverse complement strand
CCCCATGTTCTTTTTTATGTTGGGTACACCTTGTTCTTTTTATGTTGGCTACCCCTTGTTCTTTTTTATGTTGGCTACCCCTTGTTCTTTTTTATGTTGGGTACCCCATGTTCTTTTTTATGTTGGCTACCCCTTGTTCTTTTTTATGTTGGGTACCCCATGTTCTTTTTTTATGTTGGCTACCCCTTGTTCTTTTTTATGTTGGGTACCCCATGTTCTTTTTTATGTTGGCTACCCCTTGTTCTTTTTTTATGATGGGTACCCCATGTTCTTTTTTATGTTGGCTACCCCTTGTTCTTTTTTATGTTGGGTACACCTTGTTCTTTTTTATGATGGGTACCCCATGTTCATTTTTATGATGGGTACCACATGTTCTTTTTTATGTTGGCTACCCCTTGTTCTTTTTTATGTTGGGTACACCTTGTTCTTTTTTATGATGGGTACCCCATGTTCTTTTTTATGTTGGCCACCCCTTGTTCTTTTTTATGTTGGGTACACCTTGTTCTTTTTTATGATGGGTACCCCTTGTTCTTTTTTATGATGGGTACCCCATGTTCTTTTTTATGTTGGCCACCCCTTGTTCTTTTTTATGTTGGGTACCCCTTGTTTTTTTTATGTTGGGTACACCTTGTTCTTTTTTATGACAGGTACCCCATATTCTTTTTTATGTTGGCTATCCCTTGTTCTTTTTTATGTTGGCTACCCCTTGTTCTTTTTTATGTTGGCTACCCTTTGTTCTTTTTTATGTTGGGTACACCTTCTTTTTTTATGACGGGTACCCCATGTTCTTTTTTATGTTGGCTACCCCTTGTTCTTTTTTATGATGGGTACCCCTTGTTCTTTTTTATGTTGGTAACCCCTTGTTCTTTTTTATGTTGGCTACCCCTTGTTCTTTTTTATGATGGGTACCCCATGTTCTTTTTCATGTTGGCTACCCCTTGTTCTTTTTTATGTTGGCTACCCCTTGTTCTTTTTTATGTTGGCTACCCCTTGTTCTTTTTTATGTTGGCTACCCCTTGTTCTTTTTTATGTTGGCTACACCTTGTTCTTTTTCTATATCGGCTACCCCGCAAAATGGGGGAAATGCCTTGGTAGATAGATAGATAGATAAAATAGATATACAGTTGGACACAAGAATTCATGGTATACCTGGCTCTGAGGAAGGGCAACTTGTCACCCCCTTACTGCGTGGTAATTTTCTGTGGGTAGCGCCTCCTGACACCTGTGCCATCTCTCCGTACATTAGCTGTTTGGTTACTACCAGAGTTTAAAAGTTTAAAGACCGCTCATGAGTGGCAGAGGCAAGCGACTATGACATTGCCCCAGCAAGCAGGACTTTGCCCCAGAGACTGGACACACACACACACACGCAAGTGGTAGTCACTGTCTATACAAGCTTGCCGGACCAGGGTTCGATTCCAGGCCGGTCACAAGCTCTTGTCTTTGTGTGATTTCGCCTGGGGCTCTGATCCCGAGGTCGTTAAGAGAATCCAGACATTAATGTATCAAAAATATATATGGCTTATTTGAATATATATATATATATATATATATATATATAATCAGTTATAAAGTCCCCTCTCCACCCAAGGTAGGACCAGGGAGGGCCAGGCAATGGTTGCTGATGACTCAACAGGTATGCCTAGAGGCTCCCTGAAATCCCGATCCTTAGCTCACAAGGATGGTGAGGTTACAGCGACTAAACGAATCAATGAGTTTGAGCGGGACTTGATCCCTAGTCTGGCGATCACCAGATAGGGACGTTACCAACAAGGCCACCACATGGGTGTGACAGGAATTGATGTGCCCAACTGTACATCGGTTTTTTTGCTGATATATCTCAAAGCAAGAACTTCTTGTGAATATTTTGTGCTTGGGATACAGAAAACTTTGTATTACATCTTTTTTTTTATTTCTGCTCTAAAGAAAGTTTATGATTCATTATATTTTCCACAATAACGGTAACAAGAACAGTAATGATAAATTTGATGATGACAACTTATATTCTTGTATCTTGAATTCATATGGAAATATTGAGATTTTCTAAAGCCACATTTTTTTATTGGAAACTGTATTTGGTTGTTTTCATATAAAGTTAAAGTTGTCAGTTACAGTTTCATTATAATAAATTTTCACCAGAACGTCAGCTGGGCAAGCTAAACCCCCACTGTGGTGCCCAACCACAGCAGTGGCCTCCCCAGTAAACAGCTTAAGCTCACGGTCCGAGGATGGGATCGTTCTACTGCCATGCGAATGCTAGGCGAACACGTTACTACCTTACTAGCCAAGAGGATAGTACGAGCAATTGCAATCCTATTGATAAAGATAATAAGAATTTTTTTAGATATGAGAATGTAAGCTTTGATGACGAAGTAGATAATTAACAAGGGTTTCTTAGATATCCATATAGGTTTGATATCAATATGAATGACTTAATAAGGAACGCTACCAAAAGCCATTAGGTTGCTGTGGCCTGATTGGTAACGTCTCTGCCTGGTGT
>NC_090733.1:125244035-125246535 GCF_036898095.1 Palaemon carinicauda | reverse complement strand
AATGCATTGCTGCGTAATAAAATGAAAGCAATTAAAGAAGACATGAACAGTACCTTGATAGAATTTGTATTAGAATCACCACAAGAGATGGGTGGAAAAGTTCCTAAACAAAAAAAAAAAAAAAAAAAACAAAAAAAAAAAAAAAAAAAAAACCTAATAAAGAAAATATTGGAAATTATGGGTTAAATTCAAGAGAGATAAAATAGAATTAACATAACCATCCAAAACAATAAACGAAAAAAGAAAAAGCAAGAAATTTGTCAGAACAATCAGACGAAAATTTGGAAACACCAATGAAAGGGAGAAGTACCAAATCGATGAAAAGAAGACTTGTAAACAGGGAACCAACAGATATTTGTTTTGAATGATGAAATATAATCAACAAAAGAGGTAGAGTGATAAAAATTGCCGAGGAATTCTCTACAATGCAATACTATAGTGATAGAAATAACTTTACCAATAGAAATAATGAAACACATGTGTTGGTACCAAAACTAACAGTAGGAGAGGTAAAGAAATAATTAAGACAAAAAATGCAATGCATCAGGAAAAAGATGGCCTACCAATTGATTTAATAATAGGTAGAGAATATTTCATTTAGAAGTATAATGGGATGAACTTTACAGAAAATGTCTGCAAGAATGTTCTATATCTAGAGCTTGGAAAAAAAAGTCTTCATTATAAAAATTCACAGAAAGGGAGACACAAAAGACTTGAAAAATTACTAGCCATTAAGTTTACTCTTAGAAATATATAAATTATTTACTAAGATCATATTGGATCGAATAGAAAGACAGCTAATCTTTAATCAACCAAGATAGCAGGCAGGGTTTAGAAGCTGGTATTCAACAACATATTTTATTAACGTTTATCTGAGATATCTATTTTAATGTTACACTTCTAAAAATATTTTATTTTTCCTTTTTTCCTTTCCTCACTGGACTATTTTCCCTGTTGGAGCCCCTGGGCTTATAGCATCTTGCTTTTCCAACTAGGGTTGTTGCTTAGCAAATAATAATAATAATATCCATGTAATTTACCGTATAATGGAAAAACCAACAGAGTATGAGAAACTACCAATTATGGCATTTATAGACCATGAGAAAGATTTTGATTCTGCCAAAACTTCAGCAGTAATGAAAGCCCTTCAAACATAAGATATATATATATATATATATATATATATATATATATATATATATATATATATATATATATATGTATGTATACGTAGTTATATACATACATATGCACACACACGCATATATATACATATATATATATATATATATATATATATATATATATATATATATATATATGTGTGTGTGTGTGTGTGTGTGTGCGTGTGTGTTTCCCAAATTCATGGTATGGGTTTAGATAAAACCTAGGATAGTAAATAACTGATAGACTTATAAAAACAACTTACTATATATTTCTTCCAAATTGCCAATTTCGTGTTACTTCCATAATAATTTGTGAAAAATCATACATGCTGCACTCAGTGCATGATTAGCGAACCATTATATTTTTTAATTATTCGATTTTTTTTTTTTATATTCTATGCGCGTTTTAATTATAATGATTTTTTTTTTATAATGTAATACATTTTCGTTTCTATGAAGCACAGAGATTTATTCATAGCAACTGAAAGAGAATGATGAAAACTGCAGTTCAAATGGCGAGCATAGACGGTCATAAGAACAGATGAGCTCCCAGTAGGAAATTGTATTTCATTATATTCCCAGGGAGTAAATAATAATTGATATGAAACAATGAGAAGGAAATAAAACATTAAACGGACAGTCAGGAAGAACGACTGGCGAAATCCTTCGAATGTAACGATGGCAAAAGGATGTTTGCCTAATGAAGTTTGAAGGGAAATTGTGGTGTTTTGAATACATTCAGGGATGTATTGATGAGTAAAATGATTGATATAATTTAATCATAGATGCATTTTTTCTAAAGATAATTACTGGGATGCATTTTTTACTTAGTGTTGCCTTAGATGTGTTTTCAACTATACTGGCTAAAAGTTCGCCTAATATTCGCGTGGCTGCAGATCGATCCCAGCCCGGGACTTTGAGGTTAAGCTGATTACCGAGGAAGCCATTGCTATGGTTGGGCACCACGGCTGACGTTCTGGTGAGCATCTATTCTAATGAAATTGGTTAAGTTCGCTGCCTTTATAGTTATCAAACTTCTTCTTCTTCTTCTTCTTCTTCTTCTTCTTCTTCTTCTTCTTCTTCTTCTTCTTCTTCTTCTTCTTCTTCTTCTTCTTCTTCTTATTATTATTATTATTATTATTATTATTAGAGCTAATTTACAATAACTTTCCATTGTCTTTGGCTTTAGGATACCAAATAGAAACTTGTAAGTAGGTCAGCCTTACAAATGATGGCATTAAAATTTATTCATCCAGATGCCATGACAAATCGTACTCCAGTCCCCCCCCCCCAAAAAAAAAACAAAAAAAAAACACAAATGATCATTCATAGAT
>NC_090733.1:125236535-125239035 GCF_036898095.1 Palaemon carinicauda | reverse complement strand
CTCTCTCTCTCTCTCTCTCTCTCTCTCTTTTATCAGTGACTTAGGCTCTGTGACACTTAGAAACGTGTCTAGGATCCTGTACACTTCCAGGTTTTACAACGTTGTGTAAAACACTGCGAATCTTGCCACGATCCTTGAATTTAGAGGGGTCGTTTTGCAATTTTATTTGTTTGTGTTTGTTAGACGGTGAATTACAGTAAATTGAACTGTCCTCTAATTGTTGACTTGCTTGCAGTTCTTCCTTTTTTAATAGTAGTTTCTCAGTGTACCTCATATGGGAGATATCTATTTTGATGTTCTTAAAATATTCTATTTTTCCTTGTTTCCTTTCCTCACTAGGCTGTTTTCCTTGTTGGAGCCCCTGGGCTTATAGCATCCTGCTTTTCCAACAAGGGCTGTAGCTTACCTAATAGTAATAATAATGATAATAATGATAATAACAACAATAATAATAATAATAATAATAATAATAATAATAATAATAATAATATATGTTATTTTGCTCATTTTTGTCAACATTTGCTGTTGTCAATAATTGGTATACATGTAGACTTGTAAAGAAAAATCGTCTAAATCTCGGAATTGAAAAAAAAAGAAAAATTTATTTAGCCATCAGGCTTTTTGTGTATTTTACAAATCAGGCTGATAAATAGTCCCGATACCTCCGTCAACAAAGTTGGAAGTAAGGTATGTTTTCGCCGCCCTGTTTGTCCATTTGTTTGTTTGTGAACAACTTCCTGGTCACAATTTTACTCAAGAGTAGTGAAACGTCCAGGTATTAATTGTTATGTTGAGACATGTAAGTGATTTTATAATAATAGTAATGAAAATTTCTTTTCATATTTGAGGTTGTGATTGATCGTATTCATAAAAGAACTGATGGCTGCATATATGTTTTGTTTATCGTAGCATAGACATACATTTAATGACATTATTTTTGCATTTAAATCATTATTCATTATTGTTATAATAATAATAATTATTATTATCATTATTGTTGTTGTTGTTATTATTATTATTATTATTATTATTATTATTATTATTATGATTATCATTAATATTATTATTGTTATTACTATTATTATTTACTATGCTACAACCCTAGTTGGAAAAGTAAGATGCTATAAGCCCAGGGGCTCCAACAAGGAAAACAGCCTAGTGAGGAAAGGAAGCAAGGAAAAATAAAATATTTCAAGAACATCAAAATAAATATCTATATTATGAACTATAAAAGTTTTGACAAAACAAGAGGGAGAGAAATAAGATAGCATAGTATGCCCGAGTTTACCCCTAAGCAAGAGAACTCTACCCAAGACAATGGAAGACCATGGTACGAGGCTATGGTACTACCCAAGACTAGAGAACAATGGTTTGATTTTGAAGTGTCCTTCTCCAAGAAGAGCTGCTTATCATTGCTATAGTCTCTTCTACCCTTACCAAGAGGAAAGTGACCACCGAATAATTACAGTGCAGTAGTTAACCCCTTAGGTGAACCTCTTTTACCCTTTTAAACTCTTGAAGAATTTTATATATACAGTATATATAACGTATTCAGTTGGGGTATTACATGGTATTGGTAATAACATGAACTAATTAACATAAAAATTTAGCTGAATATATTTTATACTCTGCCTTTAGACATATGAAATATATTCAACTCACGAGATATGAAAATTTTATGACATAAACCACTGAACAATTACAGTGCAATAAACCATTGTGTGAATAAGAATTATAAATATAAAGAATCCAGTTCTGGAACACATTTATTATTTAGAAACATTACTGATTATGACTGCTTTAAAACAAATAAATTATAATTTTTGGTTGAGTAATTAGAATATTTTCCATCTTTTTTTTCAGGACTTGGGTCGTATGCGATTGCTGTTGCTTCACTAAGGTAAATGAATCACATCTTTCATTTTTTATTTTTATTTTTAATTCAAAAAGGGATTTTGACAAAGGAAAAATCTATTTCTGGGGAGATACCTGTGACGCCCGGTGAAAAGAGTCCTTCCTTACACTTTTCTGATATAAATACTTCCAAATATACCAGAGAAAGTTAAAGTATGGAATGCAGAGGTTACTACCCTCGCGCGAATACCCTGTGGGCGTCGTTTATAAAGCAGGGGCGTGTGAAAACCACTATTCACAGGCTCTCTCCCATTTAGGTAATTCCTTCATCAAAGGGGAGGGCCGTAACAGAGGCCACCTTCCTTGGAGACGTCATTGGCGGGCAATCTGTTGGTCGCGAGTTCGAGATCCACTCAAGGTTAATAGTTCCCAATAATGTTTGCAGTGTTACCATCCTTGTGAGCTAAAGATATGGGTTTTGTAGATGCCTATAGGTCTACCTGCAAAGTCATCAGCAGCCATTGCCTGGTCCTCCGTGATCCTATCTTAATGGAGTGGGGCTTGGACGCTGATTATATTTGTATATGATCATTCTCTTGTGTATTGTCACTTTCTTTCATCTGCCAATCATGAGTTACATTTAATC
>NC_090733.1:125226535-125229035 GCF_036898095.1 Palaemon carinicauda | reverse complement strand
AATGTCTGGACTAAGTTAAGATAATGTTTTTCAGACTTTTCGTTGTCTATATTCGAAAAAAAATTAACTTGCATTATTACCTTTTACACGAAATCACGGTACAAGATTAGCACAAGGAATGTGTTAGCCAGGTAAACATTAACATGTTAAATTGCTTTATATATTCATGCATATTGTACGAGTACTTTGAAACTCTCAAACTATAGCCTACCATTTTAGCCCATAAAGTTTTTCAAATGCCTACTAGCACATGAATGCTATTTAGGCTTTAATTTCAGAGAGATATGTACATATTTGGTATATGGGTATATATGTGTATATATGATATATATATAATATATATAATATATATATATATGTATATATATATATATATATGTGTGTATGTATATATATATGTATGTATGTATGTATGTATGTATGTATGTATGTATATATATGTGTATATATATATATATATATATATATATATATATATATATATATATATATAGCATTGACCCGTCTTTCCATCTTAAAGCCCGCGTTTCCGATCCTCACATTAACAAAGGTCTTGTTACAGTTCTTGACTTTTAGCTTAATTGGCGTTTTCTTATCGCATACTCTTTTAGCTCTCTCCATTTATCCCAAGCTGCTTCTATCCTATGCTGAACTTCAGACACATTCTCACTCCTTACTTACAGTAGATGTCATGTAGCTAGATTATTCAACCCCTTATACCCGAACCTCTTCTTTCATACATAATTATCCAGTCCCTACCTTCCTTACTGATCACCATAGCTTCAGTCTTATCAAACATTAATCTCAAGCCACCATTCTCCAAACTTTCTTGCCATTCTACAAACCTTCTCTGTAAATCTTCCTTATTTTCAGCGGTAATCTCTAAATCATCTGGATATAGCAAATCCCATAACTCTTCATTTCTCATCTCTTCACTTAGCATGCCCATGACCACCACAAGTAAAAACGGTCTTAATGGTGACCCCTGGTGTGATCCAACACTATTATTATTATTATTATTATTAGTAGTAGTAGTAGTAGTAGTAGTAGTAGTAGTAGTTGAAGTAGTAGTAGTAGTAGTATTGTTATTATTAGCTAAGCTACAACCCTTGTTAGAAAAGCAAGATGCTATAAGCCCAAGGGCTCCAACAGGGAAAAATATCCTAGTGAGGAAAGGAAATAAGGAAATAAATATACGATATGAGAAGTAATTAACAATTAGTAAAATATTAAAAAAAAAAAAACAGTAACAACACCAAAACATATTTCATATATAAACTATAAAAACACTTATGTCATCCTGTTCAGCATAAAAACATTTGCTGGAAGTTTAAACTTTTGAAGTTCTACCAAGTCAACTACCCTATTAGGAAGATCATTCCATAACTTGGTCACAGCTGGAATAAAACTTGTAGAATGCTGTGTAATATTTAGCCTCCTGATGGAGAAGGCCTGACTATTTGAATTAACTTTTAAAGGTTTCTGTTTCCCCAACAACTGTTATTACTTTTGTCCATGTTTTTAAGCAACTTCTCAGGGATATTACTTTTCCTCAAGGACCGAAACAACACTTCTCTTGGTATTGTATAATAAGCCTTCTGTAGATTTTGAAAAGCACAGGAGAGCTTCTGGTGCTAATCTAGCCTCCCTACATGTAGCTACTATCCTATAAGTATGGCATCCACAGTCCTTCTTCTCCTAATTTTCTAATGAACATTCTTGCTACATAGAATTTATTATAATTGGTCAAAAATAGGAAACCTAGAGGCTTATGTACCTTCAAGCCTTATTTATTTATAGATTTTTGTGTTTATTTGGACTGTATTATTCAGGTATTTACGTAGATGTATAACGTATCCTCTTATTCTAGTCCTAAATACTATAATTTTTCACAAAATTATGAAATTATATATAATACCAAATACTTTAACAACATATATCCAGGATACTGAAGAATGGACGGCATAAATTGAAATTGAAGAATATGCTCGAAGACAGAAAATCTTATATTCTTATATTTTGTCATCCTGATTCTCTCTCTCTCTCTCTCTCTCTCTCTCTCTCTCTCTCTCTCTCTCTCTCTCTCTCTCTGATTGGACGGAATAAATTAAAGTTAATTCAAGAATATGCTCGAAGACAACACAGATCTTATATTCTTAAATTTTCTCTCTCTCTCTCTCTCTCTCTCTCTCTCTCTCTCTCTCTCTCTCTCTCTCTCTCTCTCTCTCTCTCTTTGTTGTTAAGGAGAAGCAATATCTGGCAGTATTAAATCGGAATTTTATCGAAAGCTCAGGAACTGGAATCAGTGAATAAGGATTTGGAATATTCCCGGCCGATAAAGTCAAGACAGGAATTGAGAACCCCTGATGCATTTGTCGTGGGATAGAACGAAATGTCGAAGGACTTAAGTGCTTCTCGACTTACGTACCCTTCCTAGGTACCGGTATAATTACAAATTATTATTTACTGTACCGAGGATCCGGTTTATATATATATATAT
>NC_090733.1:125214035-125221535 GCF_036898095.1 Palaemon carinicauda | reverse complement strand
ATATATATATATATGAGAGAGAGAGAGAGAGAGAGAGAGAGAGAGAGAGAGAGAGAGAGAGAGAGAGAGAGAGAGAGAGAGAGAGTATAAATTCTATATATATATATATATATATATATATATATATATATATATATATATATATATATATATATACTTATTGTATATTTTTCATTCAATTTCGACATTTATCCAAAATTGTGTTCATTTATTTTCCATATTTACTTTTGTGTTGGTTTGTCCGAGGCCAGAGGTCCAAGCCAGACTTCATATGCTGTTTTAATAAGTTACCAAACTATGATTTAGGATTGTGTCAGCTTACTGGAATCTTCCCTGCCTGCCAATCTGTTGGAAGGGAGTTCGAGTCCCACTCTTGCTCGAAAGTTTCTAGTAGTGTCTGCAACCTCACTATCCTTGTGAGCTATGGATGTGGTGTTTTAGGGAGCATATAGGTATACCTACTGAGTCATCAGCAGCCATTGCCTGGCCCTCCCAGTTCCTATCTTGATGGAGAGGGGTAACTCGTTGTTATTATTATTATTATTATTACTTTCTAAGCTACAACCCTGGCTGGAAAAGCAGGATGCTATAAGCCCAAGGGGTCCAACAGGGAAAATAGCCCAGTGAGGAAAGGAAACAATGACAAATCAAATATTTTAAGAACAGTAACATCAAAATAAATATCTCCTATATAAACTATAAAAACTTTAACAAAACATGAAGAAGAGAATAAAGATAAGATAGTGCCCGAGTGTACCCTCAAGCAAGAGAACTCTAACCCAAGACAGTGGAAGACCGTGGTACAGAGGCTATGGCACTATCCAAGACTACAGAACAATGGTTTAATTTTCAAGTGATGAAACAAGTTATTTTTTAGGAAAGATGACAGATACATTTTATAGGAAGAACTTGCTATAAGGAAGGTGACAATTTTTCTTTTAGGGAAGAATATAATATGAGGAAAATGAAGAACTCATTTCTGTGGAATTTTAAAGTATACAGGTGACATAAATGATTTTGAAGTATGAACTTTTATTTTTTTACAATGAAGAGCATCACATAGAGAAAGCCGGAAGAAAGAATACTATTTAAAGAAGGTTATAAAACGAAGAAAATAATGTGAGTAAGAAATTATGTGGTTTACGGATTTATTTTGAGGCCTTTTTTTTGTGTTGACATAATTGAAAAGAATATATTTCATAATCGGAGTGGGAGTATAAAGTTCAAATTTGATATTGAATCCATTACGTGTTTCTGGAAAGTGCCTGAATAATTATAAAATTTATATATATATATATATATATATATTTATATATGTATATATATATATACAGTATATATGTATGTATATATATACATATATATATATATATATATATATATATATATATGAATATATATGTATATATACATACAGTATATACATATATATATGTGTATATATATATGAATATATATGTATATATATATATATATATATGTGTGTATATATATATGAATATATATGTATATATATATATATATATATATATATATATATATATATTGAGAATATGATATTCGGTAGATAATCGCTTTTTAGGGGTTGTGAAACTTGTTGTGGCCGATGCGGTAACGTTGTGGCTGTTATTTGCTAGACTGAGGTTCGAGTCCTGGTCAAACTTGTTTAGTTCCTTTGGTCGCTGCAACCTCACTATCTTTGTAAGCTAAGGATGGGATGTTTGGGGGAGCCTTTAGGTGGTAGGCCATGGTACAGAGGCTATGACACTACCCAAGACCAGAGACCAATGGTTTGATTTTGGAGTGTCGTTCTCCTAGCCAAGTGTATCCCCAAGCAAGAGAACTCTAATGCAAGATAGTGATAGGCCATGATACAGAGGCTATGGCACTACCCAAGACCAGAGAACAATGATTTGGTTTTGGAGTGTCGTTCTTCTAGAAGAGCTGTCCCCTACTGCCACACGATAAGGTTTAAAGGGTTAAAGGCCGCTCATGAATGGCAGAGGCAAGGGACAGTGACATTACCCTATCGAGTAGGCCAGTGCCCTAGAGACTGACCATATATACATATGATCAGCGCCCATGCCCCCTCTCCACCCAAAGTTGGGCCAAGGAGGGCCAGGCAATGGCTGCTGATGAGTCAGCAAATAGACCTATAGGCTCCCCGTAAACTCATCCTTAGCTCACAAGGATGGTGAGGTAGCTCCCTTTAAACCTTTAAATGGATTTCAGAATCATTATCCCGATTTAAAATGGCATCATAAACTTTTGCCGATACCCTTGTTAGTTTCAATCCACAATAAAAGATTAGAATAATGATTTAATATAAAAATAGATATTCCCGCTCTAAATTTAAATCAGTTTTGATGAATGATAAGATTTGGTGAAAAGGTTTGCATTTAATACAAAACTTTTTTTTTTTTTTTTTTTTTTTTTTTTTTTTTTTTTTTAAATCGGACAATTTCGATACGAACGAAAGACGCGTTGCAATTACGGTGACGTAAAATGTTAATTGTGATGAATCTCTGCCATTATTGAGGCGGGGGAAAAAATTTTCCCAATTGCATTTAGAAGTGTAATTTTGAAAGTAAGCAGAGAACTGGAGCTGTATTAAATTACAGATGGTTTTTTTACGCATTGTTGATTAGATACGCGATACGCAGACTTGCTATTCAAAGGTTCGGAAAGGTTCATTTTAATTCGGAAATGAGTTTTAACTTTGGTTAATTATTCATATTGGACTTTGTTTGAAAATATTCCTTAAAACAAAGCTAATAGGTGAGGAATTTTTTTTTTGAATGTGATTGCGACATGAACATTGTGTATATTGTTTGTCTATGCGTTCTAATATTATTATTATTATTATTATTATTAGTAGTAGTAGTAGTAGTAGTAGTAGTAGTAGTAGTATTAATATTATTATTGCTATTATTATTATTGTTATTATTACTATTATTAATATTATTATTATTATTATTATTTTATCGTTATTATTATTATTGTTATTATTATTATTATTATTATTATTATTACTTGCTAAGCTACAACCCCAGTTGTAAAGCAGGATGCTATAAGCCTGATGGCTCCAACATGAAAAATAGCCCTGTGAGGAAAGGAAATAAGGTAATAAATATACTCCTAGAGAAGTTATGAACTATTAGAATATTTTAAAAACAGTGACAACATTGAATAAATTTTATATATAAGAACTATAACAACGTCTAAAAAACAAGAGGAAGAGAAACAAGCTTGAATAGTGTGCCCGAGTGTACCCTCAAGCAAGAGAACTCTACCTAAAGACAGTGGAAGATCAAGGTACAGAGGTTATGCCACTACCGAAGGCTAAAGATGAGAATACAAAGAGAATTTGGAAGTTGCTAAATTATTGTAAAAATAAACAAAAGTTATGAAGAGAGTTAAAATATTAGATGAAACGGCATTGGAATAAAAAAAGTAAAACATACCCTAGGTAGTAGGTTGGCCCGGGCACCAGCCACCCGTTGAGATACTACACCTATGGAGTTATGGGGTTCTTTGACTGGCCAGACAGTACTACATTGGATCCTTCTCTCTGGTTACGGTTAACTTTGCCTTTGCCTACACATACACCGAAACACCGAATAGTCTGGCCTATTCTTTACAGTTTTTCCTCTGTCCACATTTACCTGACAACACTGAGATTACCAAACAATTCTTCTTTACCGAAGGGGTTAGCTACTGTATTGTAATTGTTAAGTGGCAACTTTAATCTTGGTAAGAGTAGAAGAGACTCTTTAGCTATGGTAACAGCTTTTCTTGGAGAAGGACACTCCAAAATCAAACCATTGTTTTCTGTACCATGGTCTTCCACTGACTTAGATTAGAGTTCTTTTGCTTGAGGGTACACTCGGACATACTATTCTATCTAATTTCTCTTCCTCTTGTTTTGTTAAACTTTTTCTAGTTTATATAGGAAATATTTGTTTAGGTAATGCTGCTGTTCTTGAAATATTTTAATTTTCCTTATTTCCTTTCCTCACTGGGCTTATAGCATCCTGCTTTTTTCAACTAGGGTTGTAGCCTAGCAACTACTACTACTACTACTACTATTACTACTACTACTACTACTACTACTACTACTACTACTACTACTACTACTACTACTAATAATAATAATAATAATAATAATAATAATAATAATAATATAGGAGTCAATTTTTGAGTCGCATTTTGTTTTCCCAGTGGCCAATGTTTTCTACCTCTAATTAGCCAATATTTTTAAATAAAAAAAAAACTTTCTCCATACAATAAATTACCAGAAATTTGCAGTGCCCTGAACATTAATTAATTGCGCAGTTAAGTTGTTAATGGAGAGAGAGAGAAAGCTATTAGTGACGAGACCATCTCCCCCCCCCCCCTCCCCTTCCCCCCCTCTGCAGCTCCGTTGCATTCAAAGCACAGTCTGTCCTGAAAATATGGACAGTTAGTTACCTGTCACCTGTTGCTATATTTAGCGTCCTGGAAATCAGTCTGACTAAGACCAGCTTGTTCTAATTGTTTGTCACTCATACTATTTGCAATAATTATATTTGTGGTTTCCAAAGCGGGACTTTGGTGAATTGGGATTCCATGTTGGAACTGGCCAATGTAATTGGTTGGTGGTTAGAGTTCAAAAATGGTATTATAATTAATTTAAGTTGTTACTGGTTTTTTATACACATGGAATTTGAGTGTATGTTTTTAATTTTTGAGTTCATAATTTTTTTTCCCTCAATATTTTGTGTCGTTTTCAATTTTTGTTGTTACTTGTGTTTTTGTTCTTTATATGCATGAAATTTTAGTGTATCTTTAATTTTTGAGTTCATAATTTTTTCCCCTCAATATTTTGTATCGTTTCCAATTTTTTTTTGTTACTTGTGTTTTTGTTCTTGTATACGCATGAAAGTTTAGTGTATCTTTTTAATTTTTGAGTTTATAATTTTTATTTCAAAATTTTTTTTTTGTTATGGTTTAAATTTGTGTTGTTACTGGTGTTTTTATTTTATAATACTCGTGGAATTTTAGTGTGTCTTTAATTTTTGAGTTCATAATTTTTATTTCAAAATATTTTTTTTGTTATGGTTCAAATTTGTGTTGTTACTATTGTTTTTATTTTTAATACTCATGGAATTTTAGTGTATTATTTCTAATTTTTGAGTTCATGATTTTTATTCCAAAATATTTTTTTCTTGTGTTTCAAATTTTTGTTATTACAGGTGTTTTTGTTTTTTTATACACTTGGAACTTTAGTGTATACAGTATTTTTTATTTTTGAATTCATAATTTATATTCCAAAATATTTTTTTTCCCATTTTTTTTTTTACTGTTTTTTTTTGTGCTCATGACATTTTATTATTTATATTATTATTACTAGCTAAGCTACAACCCTAGTTGTAAAAGCAAGATCCTATAAGCCAAAGGGCTCCAACAGGGAAAATAGCCCAGTGAGGAAAGGAAATAAGTAAATAAATAAACGATATAAGAAGTATTTTTTTTAAATTTTTGAGTTCATAATTTTCATTCCGAAACATTTTTTTTTTGTTACTGGTGTTTTTGTTTTTATATACTCATGGAATTTTAGTGTATATTTTTTATTTTTGACCTGATAATTTTTATTCCAGAATATTTTGTTGATTTTTTTTGTTACTGTTGTTTTTGTTTTTATACACTCATGGAAATTTAGTGTATATTCTTAATTTTTGAGGTCATGATTTTAATCCACATTGTGGAAAGAAAACTAGGAAATAAATAAACAAGAGAAGTAATGCACAATCCAAATAAGATCTTTTAATAACAGTAATAATAGTAATAGTAATGGTTTATTTCAGTTTAACGTTTGCATAGATTAAAATCAAAGTTGGTGACATAGTTCGTTCAAAATTCTTTTTTAATTCATTTTATTCCCTTATGGATACATTTTGCCTTTGCTGCTAATATTCTATTAATAGTTTGAATTCTATAACAAGCTTTTACAAGACATTTGAAAGACTGAATATTTTGAGGCCTTGAAGAATTTGGAGACTTGTTTTTCGACTGGTTCGAAAACTCGGATTTGATAATCAGACGATAGCGTGTGTGTTATTTATTTTGTGTGTCACGCTTTAAAGAAAACAGAAATAATTTCATGGTATACTCTTACAAATTCATGCTTTGAAGAAAACGGAAATAATTTCATGGTATACTCCTACAAATTCACATTAGACTTTGATTACTTCACCAAAGCACATCTTAAATAGTTTTCCCAATTTTGTCTTTAGCACCTGACTTTTTTTTTTTTTTTTTTTTTTTTAAATATTAGACAAAAAATTGAGTTCTATCAATTTCCATAACCTAGATTATAAAATTAATCTCGGGACATTTTATTCAAACATGTATAGGTTAGGAACAAGATAATTAGTATTGAAAATATCATTTCGTGTAATTTACACGGGTTCCGCTAGTTAATATAAATAGGCTATGCGACAATTATGAAATTTAAAAAAAAAAGATATATTGATATGCAAATGACCAAAAATCACATAACTTTCCTTACATTGTTTAATCTGACTGGTTCGAAAATTTGGATTTGACAATTAAAATGATTAAGCTTAAAAGCGAAAAGTATGAAATCTTAAAAAAAGAAAGAAAGACTAAAAATCAACTTTCTTTACATCGTTTGACCGGTTCGGAAATTTTGATTTGACAGTTATTGTAATTAAGCTTATGCGGCAAATTATGTGAAATAATATATATATATATATATATATATATATATATATATATATATATATATATATATATATATATATATATATATATATATATATATATATGACTAAATCGTCACATAACTTTCCTTACGTTGATTACCTGGTTCGAAAGTTTCGATTTGACAATTAAAATAATTGAGCTTAAAGGCCAAAATAATATGATATCTTAATATATATATATATATATATATATATATATATATATATATATATATATATATAAGTGTGTGTGTGATTAAAGATTACATAACTTTCCTTACATTGTTTGACTACTTCGAAAATTTTGATTTGACAATTAGAATAATTAATCATAAACGGCAAAATAATATGATATATATATATATATATATATATATATATATGAATATATATATATATATATATATATATATATATATATATGAATATATATATATATATATATATATATGAATATATATATATATATTATATATATATATATATATATATATATATATATAAATGACTAAATAATCACATAACTCTCTTTACATTGTTTGACTGTTTCGAAAGTTTCAATTTGACACTGAAAATAATTTAGCTTAAACGACAAATAACATGAAATCTTAAAAAGAAAAAAAAATGAAGATATATAAATGTCTAAATCATCACATAACTTCCCTTAAATTGTTTTGATCTGGAATCGTTCAGCAAATTTATTGTTATGAAATAGGCGTCATTCATGAATAATTCATTTTTGTGTTTATCTCCA
>NC_090733.1:125202259-125209759 GCF_036898095.1 Palaemon carinicauda | reverse complement strand
GCAAGAGTCAGTGTTCTATGATAATCGACCGTTTTCCAATACAGCGCTATAACCTTGGCTTAAACTTCTGAACATTGAGAGAAAAAGACTCCATAGGTAGCCTACCTTGCTTAGTCCATTAATGAACCCCGTTCAACTAACCCCATAAATATAATCTTATTTATTGCTATCGTTGGAGACGTTTATATTTCTCATGAAAATTTTATCTGGAGTAGATTTGCGGAGTTATCTACACTTGAGAAATCCGTAATTTGAATAGAAAATTCTACGTAAAAATATATTGTTCTCTCAGCCGTATTTCAGTGAACTACAGGCGACCGTAATTTTTACCCTACTTTATTATCCTTTCCTAGTATGTGACCGTAATGTTACTCCTTTACGTCAGTATATCCGTTTTTAGAACTGTAAATTCCTAGCAACATTTATTCCAGGATTTTTGCCGTTTTTTACTGCAAATTTTTAACAGTGTACCTTCTTGCTAATCTTACTGGAGAGTGTCTTTTTTGGTGTTCCATTGGTCAGAATGAAAGTAGCATCATCATTTAATTTCCAAGAATGCCCTTAGATATTAATAGCTTTGGGTCAGTATAAGGCATTCATTGCAGTGACTGTATTCTTATATTGCGTGTTTTGTTAGGCATAATGAAATTCTGCTTTTGAAGCTGTAACTTCCTGTCTTTTCTCATTCTCACCACATGGGAGTTTCATTACTCGGAAAAAGTCTTTTGCACTTGTACAGAAACACTGCTCTATGGCTAACTTACTTGAAGAAGGTGTTTTGCAGTTGTACAGAAACACTGCTCTATGGCTAACCTACTTAAAGGTGTTTTGTACTTCTACAGAAGCACTGCTCTATGGCTAACCTACTTGAAAATGTGTTTTGCACTTGTACAGAAACACTGTTCTATGGTTAACCTACTTGAAAATGTGTTTTGCACTTGTACAGAAACACTGTTCTATGGCTAACCTATTTGAAGAAGGTGTTTTGCACTATAAACAGAAGCACTGCTCTATGGCTAACCTAATTGAATAAGGTTTTTTGCACTTGTACAGAAACACTGCTCTATGGCTAACCTACTTGAAGAAGGTGTTTTGCAATTGTACAGAAACACTGTTCTATGCCTAACCTACTTGAAGAAGGTGTTCTGCACTTGTACAGAAACACTGCTCTATGGCTAACCTACTTGAATAAGGTTTTTTGCACTTGTACAGAAACACTGCTCTATGGCTAACCTACTTGAAGAAGGTGTTTTGCAATTGTACAGAAACACTGTTCTATGCCTAACCTACTTGAAGAAGGTGTTCTGCACTTGTACAGAAACACTGCTCTGTGGCTAACCTACTTGAAGAAGGTGTTCTGCACTTGTACAGAAACACTGCTCTGTGGCTAACCTACTTGAAGAAGGTGTTCTGCACTTGTACAGAAACACTGCTCTGTGGCTAACCTACTTGAAGAAGGTGTTCTGCACTTGTACAGAAACACTGCTCTGTGGCTAACCTACTTGAAGAAGGTGTTCTGCACTTGTACAGAAACACTGCTCTGTGGCTAACCTACTTGAAGAAGGTGTTCTGCACTTGTACAGAAGCACTGCTCTGTGGCTAACCTACTTGAAGAAGGTGTTCTGCACTTGTACAGAAGCACTGCTCTGTGGCTAACCTACTTGAAGAAGGTGTTCTGCACTTGTACAGAAGCACTGCTCTGTGGCTAACCTACTTGAAGAAGGTGTTCTGCACTTGTACAGAAGCACTGCTCTGTGGCTAACCTACTTGAAGAAGGTGTTCTGCACTTGTACAGAAGCACTGCTCTGTGGCTAACCTACTTGAAGAAGGTGTTCTGCACTTGTACAGAAGCACTGCTCTGTGGCTAACCTACTTGAAGAAGGTGTTCTGCACTTGTACAGAAGCACTGCTCTGTGGCTAACCTACTTGAAGAAGGTGTTCTGCACTTGTACAGAAGCACTGCTCTGTGGCTAACCTACTTGAAGAAGGTGTTCTGCACTTGTACAGAAGCACTGCTCTGTGGCTAACCTACTTGAAGAAGGTGTTCTGCACTTGTACAGAAGCACTGCTCTGTGGCTAACCTACTTGAAGAAGGTGTTCTGCACTTGTACAGAAGCACTGCTCTGTGGCTAACCTACTTGAAGAAGGTGTTCTGCACTTGTACAGAAGCACTGCTCTGTGGCTAACCTACTTGAAGAAGGTGTTCTGCACTTGTACAGAAGCACTGCTCTGTGGCTAACCTACTTGAAGAAGGTGTTCTGCACTTGTACAGAAGCACTGCTCTGTGGCTAACCTACTTGAAGAAGGTGTTCTGCACTTGTACAGAAGCACTGCTCTGTGGCTAACCTACTTGAAGAAGGTGTTCTGCACTTGTACAGAAGCACTGCTCTGTGGCTAACCTACTTGAAGAAGGTGTTCTGCACTTGTACAGAAGCACTGCTCTGTGGCTAACCTACTTGAAGAAGGTGTTCTGCACTTGTACAGAAGCACTGCTCTGTGGCTAACCTACTTGAAGAAGGTGTTCTGCACTTGTACAGAAGCACTGCTCTGTGGCTAACCTACTTGAAGAAGGTGTTCTGCACTTGTACAGAAGCACTGCTCTGTGGCTAACTTACTTGAAAAGGTGTTTTGCACTTGTACAGAAACACTGTTCTGTGGCTAACCTACTTGAAGAAGGTGTTTTGCACTTGTACAGAAACACTGCTCTGTGGCTAACCTACTTGAAGAAGGTGTTTTGCACTTGTACAGAAGCACTGCTCTGTGGCTAACCTACTTGAAGAAGGTGTTTTGCACTTGTACAGAAACACTGCTCTATGGCTAACCTACTTGAAGAAGGTGTTTTGCACTTGTACAGAAACACTGCTCTATGGCTAACCTACTTGAAGAAGGTGTTTTGCACTTGTACAGAAACACTGCTCTATGGCTAACCTACTTGAAGAAGGTGTTTTGCACTTGTACAGAAACACTGCTCTATGGCTAACCTACTTGAAGAAGGTGTTTTGCACTTGTACAGAAACACTGCTCTATGGCTACCCTACTTGAAGAAGGTGTTTTGCACTTGTACAGAAACACTGCTCTATGGCTACCCTACTTGAAGAAGGTGTTTTGCACTTGTACAGAAGCACTGCTCTATGGCTACCCTACTTGAAGAAGGTGTTTTGCACTTGTACAGAAGCACTGCTCTATGGCTACCCTACTTGAAGAAGGTGTTTTGCACTTGTACAGAAGCACTGCTCTATGGCTACCCTACTTGAAGAAGGTGTTTTGCACTTGTACAGAAGCACTGCTCTATGGCTACCCTACTTGAAGAAGGTGTTTTGCACTTGTACAGAAGCACTGTTCTATGGCTAACCTACTTGAGGAAGGTGTTTTGCACTTGTACAGAAGCACTGCTCTATGGCTAACCTACTTGAAAAGGTGTTTTGCACTTGTACAGAAGCACTGCTCTATGGCTAACTTACTTGAAAAGGTGTTTTGCACTTGTACAGAAGCACTGTTCTATGGCTAACCTACTTGAAAAGGTGTTTGCACTTGTACAGAAACACTGTTCTATGGCTAACCTACTTGAAGACGGTGTTTTGCACTTGTACAGAAGCACTGTTCTATGGCTAACCTACTTGAAGACGGTGTTTTGCACTTGTACAGAAGCACTGTTCTATGGCTAACCTACTTGAGGAAGGTGTTTTGCACTTGTACAGAAGCACTGTTCTATGGCTAACCTACTTGAGGAAGGTGTTTTGCACTTGTACAGAAACACTGTTCTATGGCTAACCTACTTGAGGAAGGTGTTTTGCACTTGTACAGAAACACTGTTCTATGGCTAACCTACTTGAGGAAGGTGTTTTGCACTTGTACAGAAACACTGTTCTATGGCTAACCTACTTGAGGAAGGTGTTTTGCACTTGTACAGAAACACTGTTCTATGGCTAACCTACTTGAGGAAGGTGTTTTGCACTTGTACAGAAACACTGTTCTATGGCTAACCTACTTGAGGGAGGTGTTTTGCACTTGTACAGAAACACTGTTCTATGGCTAACCTACTTGAGGAAGGTGTTTTGCACTTGTACAGAAACACTGTTCTATGGCTAACCTACTTGAGGAAGGTGTTTTGCACTTGTACAGAAACACTGTTCTATGGCTAACCTACTTGAAGACGGTGTTTAGCACTTGTACAGAAACACTGTTCTATGGCTAACCTACTTGAGGAAGGTGTTTAGCACTTGTACAGAAACACTGTTCTATGGCTAACCTACTTGAAGACGGTGTTTAGCACTTGTACAGAAACACTGTTCTATGGCTAACCTACTTGAGGAAGGTGTTTAGCACTTGTACAGAAACACTGTTCTATGGCTAACCTACTTGAAGAAGGTGTTTTGCATTTGTACAGAAACACTGCTGTATGGTTAACCTGCTTGAAGAAGGTGTCCTGTACTAGTACAGAAGCACTGTTCTTTGGCCAACCTGCTTGAAGAAGGTGATTTTACTTGTACAGAAACACTGCTCTATGGCTAACCTACT
Organism: Palaemon carinicauda; assembly: GCF_036898095.1. NCBI lineage: Eukaryota > Metazoa > Arthropoda > Malacostraca > Decapoda > Palaemonidae > Palaemon > Palaemon carinicauda. Next base: position 125,205,241 of record NC_090733.1, on the reverse strand, counting down.
TAAAGAGGGTCTTTTTACTTGTACAGAATCACTGCTGTATGGCTAACCTACTTAAAGAAGGTGTTTGTACTTATACAGAAAAATTGCTCAATGGCTAACTTACTTGAAGAATGTGTTCTGTACTTGTACTGAAACACTGCTCTTTGGGTAAACTTCTTGAAGAAGGTGTTTTTTACTTTTACAAAAACATTGCTCTATGGATAAACTACTTGAAGAAACACTGCTCCATAGCTAACCTACTTGAAGAAGGTGTTTTGAACTTGGTTCAGGAATACTGCTCTATGGCTAAGCTACTTGAAGAAGGTGTTTTGTACTTGTTCAGAAACACTGCACAATGGCTAAACTACTTGAAGATGGTTTTTTGTATTGTACTAAAACACTGCTGTATGACTATCCTACTTGAAGAAGGTGTTTTGTACTAGTACAGAAACACTGCTCTATGGGTAAGTAAGCCCAGTTTGAAGGTATTCTTTACTTTACAGAAGCGCTGCTCTTTGGCTAACCAACCCCAGTTTGGTGTTCTGTACTTGTACAGAAACACTGCTCTATGGCAAATCACGCCCAGTTTGAAGGTATTCTTTACTTTACAGAAGTATTGCTCTATGGCTAACCAACCCCAGTTTGATGTTCTGTACTTGTACAGAAACACTGCTCTATGGCTAATCACGCCCAGTTTGAAGGTATTCTTTACATTATAGAAGCACTGCTCTATGGCTAATTAACCCCAGTTTGGTGTTCTGTACTTGTACAGAAACACTGCTCTATGGCTAATCACGCCCAGTTTGAAGGTATTCTTTACTTTACAGAAGTATTGCTCTATGGCTAACCAACCTCAGTTTGGTGTTCTGTACTTGTACAGATACACTGCTCTATGGCTAATCATGCCCAGTTTGAAGGTATTCTTTACTTTATAGAAGCACTGCTCTATGGCTAATCAACCCCAGTTTGGTGTTCTGTACTTGTACAGATACACTGCTCTATGGCTAATCACGCCCAGTTTGAAGGTATTCTTTACTTTATAGAAGCACTGCTCTATGGCTAATCAACCCCAGTTTGGTGTTCTGTACTTGTACAGATACACTGCTCTATGGCTAATCACGCCCAGTTTGAAGGTATTATTTACTTTATAGAAGCACTGCTCTATGGCTAATCAACCCCAGTTTGGTGTTCTGTACTTGTACAGATACAATGCTCTATGGCTAATCACGCCCAGTTTGAAGGTATTCTTTACTTTATAGAAGCACTGCTCTATGGCTAATCAACCCCAGTTTGGTGTTCTGTACTTGTACAGATACAATGCTCTATGGCTAATCACGCCCAGTTTGAAGGTATTCTTTACTTTATAGAAGCACTGCTCTATGGCTAATCAACCCCAGTTTGGTGTTCTGTACTTGTACAGATACACTGCTCTATTGCTAATCACGCCCAGTTTGAAGGTATTCTTTACTTTATAGAAGCACTGCACTATGTCCAACCAACCCCAGTTTGGTGTTCTGTACTTGTACAGATACACTGCTCTATTGCTAATCACGCCCAGTTTGAAGGTATTCTTTACTTTATAGAAGCACTGCACTATGTCTAACCAACCCCAGTTTGGTGTTCTGTACTTGTAAAGAAACACTGCTCTATGGCTAATTACGCCCAGTTTGAAGGTATTCTTTACTTTATAAAAGCACTGCTCTATGGCTAACCAACCCCAGTTTGGTGTTCTGTACTTGTACAAAAACACTACCCTATGACTAACTTAGCCCAGTTTGAAGGTATTCTTTACTTTACAAAAGCACTGCACTATGTCTAACCAACCCCAGTTTGGTGTTCTGTACTTGTACAGAAACACTGCTCTATGGCTAATCACGCCCAGTTTGAAGGTATTCTTTACTTTACAGAAGTATTGCTCTATGGCTAACCAACCCCAGTTTGGTGTTCTGTACTTGTACAGAAACACTGCTCTATGGCTAATCACGCCCAGTTTGAAGGTATTCTTTACTTTACAGAAGCACTGCTCTATGGCTAACCAACCTCAGTTTGGTGTTCTGTACTTGTACAGAAACACTGCTCTATTGCTAATCACGCCCAATTTGAAGGTATTCTTTACTTTACAGAAGTATTGCTCTATGGCTAACCAACACCAGTTTGATGTTTTGTACTTCTACAAAAACACTACCCTATGACTAACTTAGCCCAGTTTTGAAGGTATTCTTTACTTTACAAAAGCACTGCAGTATGGCTAATCAACCCCAGTTTGGTGTTCTGTACTTGTACAGAAACACTGCTCTATGGCTAATCACGCCCAGTTTGAAGGTATTCTTTACTTTACAGAAGTATTGCTCTATGGCTAACCAACCCCAGTTTGATGTTTTGTCCCAGTACAGAAACACTGCTCTATGGCTAACCAAGGTAATGGTTTCCCACGAAGCCCACTGCGACATATCATCTTTATCGGGAGATCGGTGTTTTTTAATCAATCCATTTGAGCCGTAATAAAAATTCTCTAATGACTGAGACCAAATAAAAAAAAAAAATTCTGTCTATCGGCCTGTTGATTCGATAGCTGCTTAGCCGCAGACTATATCACGTTTCTGAATTATTTATGGCACCATCACTTATTTACAAGATACATCAACCACCTGCGAATAATTGATAACATTTCCTCGGCCGGAATCGTTGATTGGCTGTCCTTGCTGCCTAGTCCGAATTCCCAATGTTTTCAATATTTACCTTCGAGCTGCAAGGTGTGTGTGTGTGCGTGCGTGTGTGTGTGTATGTGTCTCTCGTCCCCCCCTTGTCATCTTTCTATCACAATTTCGATATGATTTTCTTCGCCCTCCGGAAATTGGCTGGATGCTGAAACCTTCGTTCACGGCCTGTAATGACTTTTTTTTTTTTTTTTTTTTTTTTTCTCATTCACGGTTAAAAATTGGCAGTACCAAAACGGTAAAATTATTATTATTATTATTATTATTATTATTATTATTATTATTA